>NW_006204006.1:1650547-1731620 GCF_000334495.1 Tupaia belangeri chinensis | reverse complement strand
CCGTCCCCGGGAGGGCGAGGGGAGTGGATGGTGCCCCCCCTCTTAGCTGTAGCCAGCCGCCTGCAGCCCACGGCCGCCTCTGGGTAAACAGGGACCTTGTGCACAGCCATCCACCTGCCCGCCTCTGTCCTGTCTCCCAGCTCAGCTGGAGCCGCCATTGCCAGCATAGGATGAGCTAGAGGCCTGCCCCAGGGGTCACCTTGCTGGTGTCCTGCAAAGTCATGGGGTCTGGTCTCATCTATTGTTGCTAAGATCTCCACAACGCCAGGGTGGCCATATGGCTGAGCTGAGCTGAACGTTCCCCATGTAGGAGGCCATGGTGGGAGCAGCCAGAGGATGCCACTGCTCACCGTGCCAGGCCCCACACTTAGGTCTAGGGAGGGAAATCTGGGCTCTGATTCTGAAAAGTCAGGACCACCAGGAAGGGGGCGGAGCCCTTGGGGAGTGATAAGGAAAGGGACTCCATGCCTGCTGGCTATGAGCAGAGGCAGCCCAGGTCTCACCTGCTGTCCTCAGAAACCTTTCCAGCCACATTTCAGAGCAGAGGGTTCTGGGATCACCCCTTGCCCCCAGCATGTCCACCTAGACTGTCCCTTTTTCCAGCTGCCCCCTCCCTGTGACCAAGGTCTCAGATCTCACATTTCAGGCCTCCCCCAGGCCATTCTTCGCCAGTCCCTCCGATCATTCCTGCCAGACCCCTGTCTGCCCTCAGCCTTGGTCTTCTTCACTGAGATCGTCCAGAAGTGCAGGTGGGAGCTTTCCTGATGTTGACAATATCACCCACAGTGACATGCCCTGCAAACTGCAGCGGAGACACCTTGACCCACAGCCCTAAGCTAACTCTGAAACACCCCATCAGGAGGGCTGGACTGTCATGAAGAAAGCTGGTTCATGGTTGAGCGTCATGTGCTTTCAACATCCTAGAAGCGCTGTCCCTCTTCGCCTTCAAACAAATACGTCACAGTGCAGGAAGAGGCATGTATAGGAGCAGGAGCCATCAGCCAGGGAAGAACAAGTGGAACAGCCGCCAGAGCTGGCCACGATGACGGACGTGGGCCGCAGAGTCCAGGGACGCCAGAAGACCCGCCTCCGGCTCTCAAGGACAGCTGAGTCACTCATTCCCATGCAGTAAGAACCCGACCAACTCAGCCGTGCCATGCCATGGGCAGCCCCAGCAACCCTGCACTGCCTGCCCACGCTGCCCCTGAAGCCACTGCCCAGGCTGGAGCTGCCCACCTGCCATGCTCTCAGCAGCTCCTCCGCTGCTCTGCCCACAGACCTCACAGCCCCTGCCTTAACCCCGGGAGACGTTCTGAAGGTCCTTGGCCCAATGTGAGCAGGACTGCTGGGAAAAGACGAGCCCAACGCCATCAATGGGGAGGGGGACGCCCAATCCAATGTCCATGCAGATGTGCCATCCCCAGCGAATCATGCCCTGTTGATTCTGCCCAGTTGCTGGCCTCAGGCCATGCCTGGACAGTACCCCTCCTTCAGCCAGCCCTGGCTCCACTCTGCTGGTTCGGTGGTCTGGTTGGAGCCACCGTGGCCCATGTGGCCTCTGAGCATGCTAGCCCTGTGTGCCCCCCAGCGGCCAGTGTGGCTCTGCTAAGCCTCCCCACCAGCTGCTGCAGAAGGCAGGTACTGGCCAGGGGGGTGTGGGGGGAACCCGGCCCCAAGCGGGAGACCGGCCCCAGGAGGGCGTCTGCCCTGGAGGCCAGCTCTCCCATAAGGACACATTTTCCTCTCAGGGTGCAGAGACCTGATGTGGGGGCTGTTCCCATCAGTCCTGCCTTCCAGGAAGTAGGTCAGCATCTCTCCCTTGCCCTTGACGCTGACCTTGCCGCGGCACACAAAGTGATAGGGGCACCTTCTCAGCAGCCGGTGGACTTCCTCTGTCACCTGTCAGCAGAGGAGCAATGTCACTCTTAGAAATAGTCCATGGGGCCCTCTGGGGAGTGGGAAGCCCACAATAGTCTGGGAAAAAGCCAGGAGTTCCATCCTGCATCTGTCACTGCCCGACCCACAGTCCGACCCTGGTGGTACCTGGACACAGCTTCCCTAGTTCGGCCTGGCAGCCAGGGCCCCTCCTCTTGTGGTGATCACTACGGTCCCTCTGTAACGACCTTACAAAGACAGTCCAGAAGACTTGGAGAGGTCTACAGGGCCAGCCCCGTGGACAAGTGGGAGAAGGAAGCAACACATAGGCCAGGGCCTGGCTGGCAAGGGCAGCCTGAGAGGGCCCAGACAGGTAGGGAAGGAAGGCAGAGCTGAAGGGCTGGCAGGGGAAGATCCAGGGCCAGAGTTGAGTGCCTTGGCCCTTCAGGCACTCGCTGGAGGCTGCACAGAACCCATTTCCAGCATTCTGGATAGAGAATAGGACTGGCACTCTGGGCTCAGGGCTCTGGGGCAGCAGAGACTGGTGCCCGCAGGTACCAAGGTGGGGTGCAAGCCAGCTGGTTCATGGGCCCTGATGTAGCTTCCTCTGAGGACAGCGGGGTAGGGTACCCTGCACACAGAAGGCAGTGGGCCAATCGCCCAGAGAGGACAAGGGTAATGTGGAACTCCCTATTTCTCAGACTCCCTGCCAGCATGTCCACTCAGGGTCCTGTCTGGGGCCAGATGGTGGCCATGCTCCAGGCCGGCTGAGGCTGGGGTGGATCACAACATGGAGCTATCAGGGTCTCTTTCTCTCTCTCTCCTTACCTCCCTCCCTCTCTCTCTCTTTCTCTCTCTCTCTCTCTCTCAGGGGGTAAGTGAATAACTTAAAAATAAATAAATAAATAAATAAATAAATACATACATACATAGGAAAGAAAAATGTACCCCTGCTTAACAGAGGAAAAAGATACAAGTAAAGAAAATTCATTTTATTAGAGCTTGAGGGTAGATGAAGACATGGCTGTGTGCTGGGGAGATTGCACCACCTCTCCTGTGGCAGAGGCCCTGGAGAGGTCGGGGGGTGGGGGCGGGCACAGAGGCCCTGCACAGGTACAGGCAACATCCTGGGCAGCCAAGAGCTGGGTGACCCAGCAGGGACGGAGGCCATGGAGAGCAGCCTGAGCATGGGGCTGGGGCACCAGGAAAGGACAGGCTCAGGTCTGATTTCAGAACTCAGAAATGCAACCATGGTGTGAGATGGGGTGGCACAGGCTGGAAACAAGGCAGCCTGACATGTGCTCCATGGAGTGGCCAGTGTGAACAGCTGTGGGAGAGCGTATAAGGGCAGGTGACAAACACCAGGCAGATCTGGATGCACAGAGTCAGGCCTGCAGGGACGCTGCAAATGCCTCGATGCCACTTGGCAATGGCCAGGATGTTCTACCACAACAGAAGAATTCTTTAAAAATTGGGGGGGGGGGTTTACAAAAACAAAAATAACAAAAAGAAAAAGGAAAGAGAAAGAAAGAAGGAGAAGAAACGGAAGGCAGAAGTGTGGAGACACTTCATGGAAGTCCCGCCATGCTTTCAGCAGCAGAGGGGAGCTCTCACAACGTGGGTCTGGCTGGCTCTCACTGCCGATCATGAAACATTGGCCACAGAGACTGAATCAGTGCTGTCCCCATGCGCGACCAGCCTAAGACCTTTCCAGCCGAACGAGGCAGCCTTGCAGGTTGCTGCTTGAACACTAGGGCCAATGCTCCATCTTTAGAGTAAAGCTGAAGAACCAATGCCCAATAAGACACATGCTGATAGCTGCTGCTGGAAATGGGGTCTGCAACCCCCCCTGGGCCTGCGACCTGGCACAGGAGAGAACCAGTCTCTCCCACCCAGTACCTGTGTTCACTGCCCCATGCCCATAGGTCCCCAGAGCCCAGCCATTATCATGCCCTGGGACAGGTACCTTCCCTGTAAGGCCTCTGAAGCCTGTAGTTCCAGAAATGGGGTGGCCATGGGGGCAGGGTGGCTCCTCTCAGGCTCCAAATGATCTCAGGGGCTTTATCCACAGTGGACATTGGGGTGGGTCAAGTTTCACATCATTTTCAGAGAACTCCAAAGAACAGGGTTATACCCCTCCATCCCAATGGAAAGCCGAGGCCAGTGGCTTCCAGATCTTTCCATAGCTCTCAGAGAATGTCTCAGCAATCTGATGTTCTGAGACGAGTGGCACCCACAGCACCCCTACTCCTCTGCTATGATAGCAGATAGGCTAGGACGTGGGATGTGGGGGGGAATCTGGAGTGGCCCGGCTGTGGGCTTAGCGGTGGGACCCAGGACTCAGTGTTCCTGCCCTATACCTGGTCGCTTAGGGGCAGCCAGAGGCCGTGGGGCAGATCAAACAGCAGCTCAAACTGCTGGCCAGGTGATTCTGCCTGCCATCGTGGTCCCCCGTGCCTCAGTGTCCTCATCTGCACGAGTGGTACCTGCATCCAGGGAATTTTGGGGTGCACTGACCTGGATTCTGCCCTGGACGCCGGTGCTGTCCATTCGACTAGCCACATTGACCGTGTTCCCCCAGATGTCGTACTGCGGCCTGCGCGCGCCAATCACCCCAGCCACCACGGGGCCGACGTTGATGCCTGGAAAACAGCCCACGAGGCTATGGCCTTAGCTGGAAAGTGACGCGGCAGTGGGGGACATAGCTGGAGAGTGGCACTCTGACTAGCATGCTGCACACTGCTCCCCAGGAGAAAAGCCTGCTCCCTCTGGCGTCTTATTTTCTGGGGTCACGCCAGGCTCTGTGGGATAGCAGAGGTCCCTGCCTGCACACAGTGCACAGCACTACCCCCGACCATGGACAGAGTCCTAGTGGTTAGGAAAAACCCCATTTCCTGTGACGTCAGTCCCTGTGCTCAGTTCCACAGGTGAAGCCACTAAGAAGCCTGACCGTTCAGCCTCCACAATCACAGGATGCCCCTTGGGCATCCTCTTTTCAAACAGTGGCCCCTTAGCCCAGCTGTGGTTGTGTATACTACAGAGACACTGTGCCTTGCAGGCTGAGACATGGGAGGCCCGGGTTTGAGTCCTGGCCTGACAGGCACAATGACACGTGGCTGCAATCCCAACTACTCAGGAGGCTGGGGAAGGAAGATATGAGGCCAAGGCCGGCCTGAGCAATACAACAAGACCCTGTCTGAAAAAGAGCTGGGCGTCGGGGTGCACACCCGAAGTCCCGCCTGGGAGGCTGAAGCAGGAGGATGGGGACACAGTGAGACACTGTCTTTAAAGTAATAGCGGTCACTGACCTTTTCTCAGGATGCAACGCTGCGGCTATTTTAGAGTGTGGGTCCCAGAACTGAGCACGACATAGCTCAGGATGCTCTGAGAGGGGGAATGGAGACTCCCTTTTCCTTTGTAGCTTGGGGTCCCCCTGGCCTCTGGGAAGCCACATGCCTGGTCAACATCACCAGAGCATCCCCCACTATAAAAGCAGCTCACAGAGGCAACCCTGCCCTGTCCCCGAGTGCTCCTGGTAACACCTCTCTCCTCCCTGTAGACCAAAAAGCTCGCTGGCTACCTGCCCAGGTGGGTGCTCGGGGCCTCTGACATTAAATGACAGGATAGGTGTGAGGCCACGTACCAACACGGAGGACGAAGTCGTTATAAGACTGGTAGTTGATCTCATCCAGGACGTCAAACATCTCAATGGCAAAGTCGGCCAGCGTGCTCAGGTGGGAGGAGATAGACTTCTTAGCCTAGGTGTGAACAGACAGGGTCGTCTAACTGGGGAGTGCCAGGGTGGGGATGCACAGGGACCAGCCTGAATCCCTGGCGGTGACTCTGGGGTTTGGTTCCTAATCTTCAACACAGCAGCCCTGGAGACACAGTTATCACCCCATCCTACAGGTGAGCCTCCAGTAGAGGCAGGGTACAGGGCTCATTCAAGGCTGTCTGAGCCCGGTCATGACCGGCAGGATCAGGGCGGGCAGCCCCTGCGATGGTAGGTCAGTGTCCAGACTCTCAGGCATTACCCCAGCCTGTCCCAAATGAGTAATATGGGCATAGCATATGCTTGTCAGGGAGCTGTGCCAATGTGTTCCTGGGTGGGTGCGTGAAAGGGCCTATTTTTAGTGGAACAGTTGTGTGGTTTCTAAGTTTTAAGGATATTTTACTAGACCTCAAAGTCAGAAAACTAATCCCCCCCCCCAAAAAAAAATAGGCTTTATTTCTTAAGACACTTTTGGGTTTACTGGTAAATTGAGCACAAACAATTCCCATTGCTCACATCTTGCATCAACAGGTGGTATGTTTGTTGCAACTGATGAGCCAGTACTGATGCATTATTATTAGGCAAAGTCCATCATTTTCATCAGGGCTGGCTTGCTCTCAGGGAAATACATTCTAAATGAGTTTTGACAAATGTGTCCAGCACAGTAGTGTCAGAGCAGTTTCACTGCTCTACAAAACTCCCTCCTGCTTTGTGTGTTCACCCCTCCTTTCCCCTACCCCTGGCAATCACTGAACTTTGTACTGACTCCGCATTTTGCCTTTTCCAGAATGCCATAGTTGGAATCATGCAGTATGTGTGCGGTCTTTCCAATGGCTTCCCTTTATGTCTCGATGTGTATTCAAGGTCTTTTCTTGACTTGGTAGCAGTTTTGTTTTGTCGTGTTTTTGTTTTAATTTGCTTTAGGGTGCATGCACTCACTTTAGGTAGAAAGCACAACCCTCCTCCAGGGTGGATAAACACCTAGGAGTCCCTTCTCCATGTTCCTCCCTTTACCCTGGACACTCACACTCATGTGCTTAGCATGCCTTTCAAACCTTCAGGTCCAGGACTAGAATCACACAGTAGGCTGTGTGTGATAGAGCCACCTCAACCACCACACCACTGGCTGGCCCCTGGCTACTCATTTCTTTTCTTTACACAGATTTTACAGATGTACCAGAATTTGCTTGTACATTCCACTTTTAAAGGGTATATGTAATATATAAAGCTGCTATGCATGCTCGTTCCATTTGGGTAAATAGCAGAGAGCACAACGGCTAGACAGCACAGTCACTCTGTTTAGCTTTGTAAGAAGCTGCCCAGTGGCCTTCTACAGTGGCCGTGTCATTTTGCATTCCCAACAGCAACCATTGAGAGTTCTGCTGCTCCACATCCTTGCCAGTTTTGGTGGTGTATTTTTGGATTTTAGGCATTCTAATGGGAAAGGAATGGTAGCTCACTATTGTTTTAATTTGCAATTCCCTACTGATACGTGATCTTGGGCAACTTTCATATGCTTATTTACCATCTGTATACGTTCTTTGGTAAGGCACCTGTTCAGATTGTTTGCTCACTTCTTAACTGGGTTGGGATTGTTTTTCCTCATTGTTGAATTTTAAAGGTTTTTATTTTAGATATAAGTTCTTTATCAGACAAGTGATTTATGAAGATTTTCTCTCAGCGTGTGGCTTGACTTCTCATTCTTCTAACAATATCATTCACGGAGTAAGAGTTTTTAATTTTAATAAATCCAACTTACCAATTTTTTCTTTCATGGACTGTGCCTTTGGTATATCTAAATACTCATTGCTAGGGCAGGCCTGGTATCTAGCAGTTAAGGAAGCCAGATTCCACATGGCTGACCATAGTTCGAATCCCAGCCCTAGGAGACTGAAAAACACACTGGGCATATGGTCATGCATACCTAAAATCCTGACATGATGGAGAACTGGAGGAGAAGGAATTATAGAAAGGGGGGGGGACCCTCCCTCAATCTCTCTCTGGTAAGCGCACACTCCCTCTGGCAATTACAAAAAAAAAAAAAAAAAATCATTGCCGAACCCAAGGTCATCTAAATTTTCTCCAGTGTTACACTCTATAAGTTTTACAATTATGAATTTTATTTTTAAGTGTATTATCTCACTTGGATTAAGTTTTGTGACGGGTGTAAGGTCTGTGACTGTATTTATTTTCTTGCATACAGGTGTCCAGTTGTTCTGGCATCTTTTGCTGAAAAGACCATCTTTTCTCTATTGTATTGTCATAGACTCTTTGTCAGAAACCATTTATGTGGTTGTATTTCTGAGCCTGCTATTCTGTTTTCTGAACTACAGTCTATTCTTCTGATACCACACTGTCTTTGTTACTGCGGCCTGAGAGTAAGTCTTGAAGTAGGTTGTGGCAGTTCTCCAACTCTGTTCTTCCTCTTCAGTATTGTGTTGGCTATTCTGGGTCTTTTGTCTTTCTGTATAAACTTAGGGTTGGTTTGTCAATATCACAAAATATCCTCCTGGAGCATTGATCATGACTAGGTTAATTCTACAGGAAAGAACTGACATCTTAACAATATTGACCCTTCATTGATTATTTCCCCATTTCTTTAGCTCTTTTTTTATTTATTTCATCAGAGTTTTGTTGCTTTCCTCATATAGAGCTTGTACATATTTTGTTGCATTTTTTACCTAGTTTTTCATTTTTATGGTACCAATCTGAATAATACCATATTTGTCATTTCGAATACAAAATGTTCATTGCTGGTATACAGGAAAGCAACTGGCTTTTATAGTAATGCTGTATTCTGCAACTTCGCTATAATCGCTTACCAGTTCCAAGAAGTCTGTTTGTTGTAGTTCTTTCAGATTTTCTACACATACTGTCATATCATTTTCACATAAAGGCAATTTTCTTTCTTACTTCCCTTTTTATGTAGCTTTTATTTTTCCTGTCTTATTGCATTAGCTAGGACTTCCAGCATAATGTTGAAAAGCAGCAGTAAGAGAGTGCTGTAGTCTAAATATAACTTCTCATAATTCATGTGGCAGTCCAGCTCCAGGGTACAACAGTAATGCGCTACTTAGGAATAACCGAATTTCACACAGTGATTGAGGTTTTAATCCCTGATCTGGTTAGCCTAACCCAGGCCAGGGACCCGAACCAGGCACATGTGTAAGATTTGATAGGCTGGAGGTATGGAGGAAGGGAATCATGGCATGACCAGAGTATATGGAGGGTATTCGTCTCACCCTTTCACTCTCATGTGTGTGTGAACACTCACTACCATGAATCAGGAAAAACATTTTAAAGTTCGTGTATTGAGCTATTGTAACGACATTAAGAGGGTGAAAGCTTGACCCAATTAATGTCAAAAGGTGGAGCTTTGGGAGTGATTAATTGACTAAGATGGGGCCCCATGATTGACTCCTGGGAGCTATATAAGGAGAGGGAAGGAGACATACACACACAGACCACACTCTCCTGCCCTCTCCAGGAGCAGAAAAGATGAGCATTTTTTTCTGAGTCAGTGAGTCCTAAGTTTTCTTGTTAGCACCACAGTAGTGAACTAAATCAGAGGACCTATCTTTGCCTTGCTCCTGATCTTAGGGGGAAGCACCCAGCTCCTCACTGACAGGTATCATATTAAGCTATAGGTTTGTTTTATAGATGTTGTTTATCAAGGAAGAGGAAGTTCTCCTCTATTCCTAATTTGCTAAGAGTTTTATTAGGATTGGGTGTTGGATAGAGTTAAATAATTATTCTGCATCAATTATATAATCATATGATTTTTTTTTTATTCTGAGGATATGGTGAATTTCACGAATTCACTTTGGAATGTTGAACCAGCCTTGCATTTGTGGCATAAATCTGACTTGATCTTGGTGTATAACTCTTTACTCATTATTGGATTCAATTTGCTAATGCTTGCTGAGGATTTATGCATTTAGATTCAGGAGAAATACTAGTATGCAGTTTTCCTTTCCTGTAATGTCTCTGCCTGGTTTTGGAGTAAGGTGATGATGGCCTCAAAGAATGAGTTATAAAGTATTCCCCCTGCTTCTACTTTTTGGAAGAGATCGGAGAGAACTGGTATAATTTCTTCCTTAAATATTTGGTAGAATTCACCAGGGAATGCATCAAGGCCTGGTGCTTTCAGCTTGGAAAGGTCATTAATTATTAATTCAATGAGCGCATAGTGGTACAAGGCTGGGGTAGGGAGAGGGACCAGAGCTGGGAGAAGCCAGTGTGACTGACCTTCAGTGTTGACTTGCCTTAGGACACTGTGTACTGAGACAGTGGCCACTGTCAAAATACCCTGATCCAATGCAGAGGGAAAACCAAGTCAAGGGTGGGTATCTGCCCAGCATCTCAGAGGAGTCTAGGACAGGCCAGAATCTGGTCCCCTGGTAGGTGGCCCTGGATGATACTCACCTTGGTCCCCACTGTGGGCGCCAGTCCCACTGCAGCCATGTAGGTGCTCCCAATGGTCTTGATCTTCTCTAGGTCCTTGTAAAAGTCTTTCTCCATGAGCTTTGTTTAAAACACAACACTGTTAAACATGACATAACGTTTAAGAAAAGTCACCACAGCCACAGCTACCAGGACCAACAGTGGAGCCAACAGACATGTTCCCAAAGTGTCCTGTCTTCCTCATTTGAGTATCAGGGAGCTCTTGGGTCCACATTTGAAAGTGGGGTAGGACATACAAGGCACACCTTCGTCTGCCACAGTCAAGCTCATGGCCAACTGGGAGAACAGAATCATCCCATGGCAGGAACAGTGGGGCAGACCCAGTGCCCAGATATGAAAGGGCCTAGGAGCACCTGCCCATCTATATATGAGGCTGCCCACCTTGGCACCTGTAGATGCCCGAGCCCTAGCTGATGGCCCTTGTCCCTGCTGTAATATCAAGCCCTTCACCTTCAGTCACAGTTGGTCTGGACCCCAAGGAGACAGCATGTGTGTGCTTCCTGGGAATAATCTCAGGCAACATGACACATTGCTGGACACGAGTATGATTCAGGAGAGGAGACACTCTGATCACCCCACATGCAGACTGAGCATAGCCCTCACCTCATCGAAGTCAGCGATGATCTCATTAAGAAGCCGCAGACACTCCACACCCATGTTGTTGCCATCCAGCTCAATGTAGAAGTCATTGAAGTTCGGGATGGAGGCGAACATGACACCCACCTGGGAGTAGGACTGGTAGTAAAGGTCCTGGAAGGGCAGAGGACAGTCAGCCTACCTGACTAGGGATCCAGAACACATATGGCATAATGACAGGCAGGCTGCATGGACCAGGTCCCCCCAAGGAGGCCCAGATCTATCCTAAGAAGCAGGATAGGTGACTAGAGCTACAGGACCAGCTGGGATCATTTGGCTCACATGGGAAGGCTAAGTCTCCTGCAGCCCCACTTCCCCATGAGCTTAGTAGGATGAGGCAGAGACAGAAGGAAGCACATGACTTTAGGAAGGTCATGTTCCAGAGCTCAGCCCGATGAAAAATGAACCCAGGGGCCACTACAGGCCAAAGTGGATCAACGCTGCACCCGGAGTTTTTCCCTCCCTTTAGGACCTAAGAACCTGCTCAAATCTATGGTTGAATGTGAGCTTTGAGAGTATCTGCCATGTACATTGGTGGCCCCCATGCATTACTGCAGCAGGGAGTGGCCATTGGGAAGTCCTGAGCCCCCAAACATCAAGCACAGAAAAGGGAACATGAACCATAAATACTTCAAGCAGGTGTCACAAGCAAGTCAGCCAGGCACATTCTGGCTATCAAGGTACATACTGGCCAAAAGTAAGCTGTAACTGAAACTCCATTTGAAATGTTTGGGCCTAGAAATACAGAGCCTTTTCTCTGCCCATTGTGGTTTATCGAAACCATTCTCCTTTCACTTGGGTGTAAACACTATGTTCTCTCTCATGATCAAAGGGAAAAACAACATAAATTTACCCCAGTCCCAGGAGCTTCCTGACAGCCCAGACTCCAGCCTGCCCTTGGGGCAGGCAGGAAGCCAGGATGGCTGCTAGCTGAGTTGCTGAACAAGAAAGCAAATGCAGGTACACTGTGATCGGAGTAGAGCGAGGCAGTAAGAGGGCATCTGGGTGGGGTTCCAGCAGCAGGCCTGTGGTCCCTAAGCGCTGGCAGGATCTGAAGGCACCCTGCAAGAGGAGTGACCAGCTGAGGTGTCCATGGGCAAATGCTCACCATGTTCCGGGGATTGGACATGAGGAAGTGCTGGGCCACGTGGGCTGGCAGGAGGTTGAAGAGGATCCGCTTGTTGTCCAGCTTCACTCTCTCCATGTCATCTCGCTCCTCTTCTGCCTAGGGGGTGGGAGCCTGTTAGCCCCATACTCATGCCACTACACTCACCTCACCACACACACTTCCTTACCACCCTCCCAGTGCACTCTCCCCTCCTCTCCACCAGCCGGGACCAATAAGGCCATGCTGCAAGGCCCAAGGGGCCCCAGTATCTGTGTAGGTCACCACCCTTACCTCTGCTGAGTGTTCTAAAGCTAGACCCCATCCTTTACTCCATGTCCAGGGTGTGTCCACTAGCCACCTCCTCAGGACCAGAGGCAGTGGTAGATCTTTGAGGCACACACACTCGCCCCAGCTGCACCAGCCTGTCAGGGCAAGGACCCTTCCTGAGGCCCCCTCATTTTTCTCTGGAACCTCTCTCTCTCACCTCCACTAGCACTCACAACTCTCTGTACACTGAGATGAGGAGGGTGTTGGAGGGACCTGGGCCAGACAGATCAGGCCCAAAGGACTAGCAAAGCCTGGAGCAGCGGATGAAGGCCCTGCAGAGCAGACAGCCAAAGTGGCTGAGGCCCGGCTCACTCACTGCTAGCCACAGGGTTCTGTGCAGACTGAACCAACAGTGTGGCACCATATCAGGGCGGTCACTGCAAGGGCAGCACAGAGGAGTCACTGTAAGGGTCACCATCTCACACAAAAGTCGACCCGTGAATGGAGCTCCGCTTGGGGAATACTGTGTGTGTCCGCACTTATGGCAGTACTGGCAGAAATTACTCAGCAATGCCTGCTGAGAGGTCTATGGCCTGGCCACCAAGAGCAGCAGCTCAGAGGCCAGTTCAGCTGGTCCCTGTCCTGCTTGGTGGCCAGTGATGTAACTAGCAGAGACATCCCTCGGTGCTAGTTTCCTAGGATTGCACTTAGCAAAGGTGTGGAAGAGGGAGGCTACCAAGGGCCCAGAGGGCAGCCTGGAGCAGCTGGGGTTGTTAGTGTTGAGGCAGAGCTGCCAATCACATGCCCTGGGCTTCAGGTGGTGCTTTCAGCCATTAAAAGTGGGGGTTTCCAAGGACAGACATGACAAGGCCTCAAGACACCAGGGATAGGCACAAGGAGCAGGGCAGGCTGGGGCTGCCTGGGCCTCATACAGGGGTGTGTTCCAGGAAAACAGCACTGGGGAATTAGCATGACCCCCAGAGACAGAGGACACGCTGTTTCACCCTGCTCCGGGGGGAGGGCAGACTTGTAGTGGACGACCCAAAGTTAGAGCCTCCTGCAGACCAGAGCTGGGTGCAGCCAACAGCAGGAAGTGGCCATTGGCAATTCTGAACTGGACTCGAGTCATGGCCAGTGCTGGGGAGAAAAGTAACAGGGCAGGAGCGTGGGCAGTCGATGCGTGGGCACGGTGCTGGCAGCAGTGAGCCTCGACGTAAAACCTGTGCCTTATTCTGGGCCAAGCTCAAAGGTCAGGAGCCTCTGATTTCAGCCTCTGCACACACTCTTCACCTCTCATTCCTGTAACCACCTTCTAAATACACGCTTCTTCATAGACATGGATTGTTAGTCATGTGTTAACATGTTATGAATGCATATACACAAAAGAAAAGCTTTCAAAGGGTCATATGGGAAAGAAGTAAATTACACACACACACACACACACACACACACACACACACACGGTTTTTGCCACAGGGGCATGCATCATTGGAGAGAGACAGAAAGAGACGGAGAAAGAGAAACTGAAAAATCACCTTCCCCGGGGGAATGACCATGCCATAACTCCCTTTCCTCTATACGCCTCTTGCAATTTTGGGTGCACACACACACCTGGCATGATTTTTAAGCTGCTGAGTCTGGAACTTGAACCATGGTCGGCCATGTGGGAATCCAGCACCTAAACCACTACACCACCTGATAGCCCCTCGGTATATAATATTTTTTAAAATAATAGTTCTATAGGGCTGACCTAGTGGTTGAGGGAACCGGAGCCCCCATGGTTGAATGTGTGGTTCAAATCTAGGCCTAAAGCTTGAGAAACACACTAAGCACACGTGCCCCAGATCCTAACAAGATGGAGAAATGGTCGAGAAGGGATTGAGGCAAGATCATGCCCCACTTGGGGGGATGCTTTCTCCCTCTCCCTCTCTCTCTCTAGCCAGCGCACATGCCCACTGGCAATTTTTTTTTTTTTAAATGACAGCTTTATGTACTAGAGGCACAAAGGTTTTGGCTCTCTCCAAAAATACGACTGTTGATGTTAATAATAATTTTAGTGAAAATAATGTAATTGAATATGTTTCCATTAAAAATACAATCTTAGTTTTTTATCATGTTGAGATTTTTAAATTTGGAATAAGTCAGCAGGGGTATGGCAGATGCTAGATTTCACAAGGCCAACTCTGTGGTTCAAGTCCCAGACCTGGTGGCTTGAAAACCATACCAGGCACTTGTGCAGACGTGCCCAAAATCCAGAGAGGAGACTGGAGGAGAAAGGACTGCAGCATGGCCATCCTCCGTGGGAGTGATTTTTCACTTTCCCTCTCTCTTTGTCTCTGTCTCTCTCTAGTGAATGCAGATGCACTATGGTGAAAAAAAAATGGTTCTAAGTTCTGCTTATTTCAGCATTTGGATTTATAGACTACCAGGGCAGCTGAGAAATCATTATATATTTTTAAAAGTATTTTTTAAATTTAAATTTGTTTATTTATATTCACTCACTATACATCATTACAGCAAACAAAATGAGATTTCTCATCCAGAATACACTGTATATTGGCTCAATCAAGCATATCAATATATGTGTTATCATCAACAAATAATTTTCTATTTCTTGTTTCCTGTATATTTTATTTTTGCCATCCTTGATTACCTATCTCTCACCCTCTGCCATGTCTCACCGTCCTCCCACACTATCTCTGGTATCCACGGTTGCTTTCTATGCCTTTCCCCCCCATTTAATTGATTTGCTAATGACTTAATTAATCTAAATACTTCCAATAGTAGGCGCAGCTGATATATACATATCCATGAACACAAGTCTGACTTTAGGCATAAACCTCAGTGAGTAGAATGAACAGACTATAAAGTAGCACCTACCTGAGACTATATAGCTTACTGCAGTCATCAAATATGCACTTTTTTAATTTCAAGAAAAGTAGTTTTCATGTTCTTTTTTTTCTCCTGAAACTTTTTTAAAATTAATTCATTTATATTCATCCCCTAATCATTGTCACAGCATACAAAAAGTGGTTTCCCATTCAGAATATACTGCATAGTGGCTTAATCACATATGTTATCATCAATAATTTTCCATTTCTAGTTATTTATTTATATATATTTATATATATTTACCCCTATGTCTGACCCTCTGCCCTTTCCCACCCTCTTCTCACACTATCTCTGGTGTCTACAGTTGTCTTCCATTCCTTTTCCCCCACATTTTATTGATCACACAATTTCTTAAATAATCTGACTACTTTCAATAGCAAGTTCAGCTGGTAATTTCAAGAAAAGCAGTTTTGAATTGGTAAGGAAATCTGCTTAAAACTTAAAGCCTGGAAACAGGTTAGGATTCTGTTCAAATAGCAGGTACATGAACCTACTGACAGCTCAAGACAGGACAAAAACTCAAAGCCAGACAACGAAGCCTAGAAGAAAAGCAGCAATATTTTAGTCAAAAGTCACAGAATGCTATTTCACTAGTTCAGTCTCATGTACTTAATCTATCTTCTGTTGGGGTTAGATTTTCCCAATTGAATTCTGGGATATAATATTCAACTCCAGACTTGTCCCTACAATTAAGTTGGCCATTTTCTTAGTTTTTGTACTCTTATTTCTGTGTGAGTACATTTAATTTTCCTGACTTGGCACTCTCTTGAGAATTTCTTGGAGACCTGGTCTGGTGCTGGTAAATTCTTTCAGGTTTTATTTATCTGAGAATGTTCTTGTCTTTTCTTCCCATATATGAAGGATAATCTTGCTGGGTACTTTTTTAATCAATTCCCAGATTCAGAGGTTTCTGTTGAAATCTAACTAATAAATACCCATCTTCCCCAGGTCAAGTTATTTGAATGAACTAAACAGAAGTTGTCTTCTTATATTTTAGCAAATAAGAGCCACTGAAATCCTCTAAGATTTTCTCACCAGCCAGGAAACTCAACTATTTTTAAGAAAGCATTGTGAGTGACACACATTACTCCCGTCTACAAACAATGGTACACTATTTGACTTTTGTTTTCAAACTTCTGTTTATACCGCAGTGTCTTTCAAAAGGCACCTCCCTCCTAGCTTGTGCTTACGTTTAAGAAATGATGGGCCAGGGCATTTCTGTTGACAGTTATCTGGCTTTCAGAGGTCACTCCTGGGACACTTGTCGATGGGAAACAGAGCAAAACAACAAGTAGCACAACTTGAAAGCTCAGGACAGCTGGCATGTGCTACAAAGTACTCTCTAGGTCACCCAATGAACTATTTTCAGTCTAAGGAGCCCAGCAACCCCCAGCCCAGCACCTGCAATTAGCAATATATTGATTCACAAGGGAACAGCCCTACAAGGGTGGCCCGTCCTCCCTCTGCCTCACTGTAACATCCTGCCTCCCTCCTGTGAGTGACAAACAGGGTGTCCTGTTGGCCAGAGTTGCATCAATAGGGCCAGTATGTTCTTCCATATCAGAAAAGCATATTTTTAAATTTTCAGATACAACCACTATAAATAAACTTTTTTTTTCAGAGAGAGGTCTTTTTTTTTTTTTTAGTTTGTTTTTGTTTTTGTTATAGGGAATGTGTGCTTGTCAGAAAGACAGAGACACAGAGAGACAGAAAGTGAGGAAATCAATCCCTGGGGGAATGGCCACACTGCAATCCTTTTGCTTCCATTCTCCTCTTGGGATTTTGGGCATGCACGCATACGTGTACCTGGTGTGCCACCAGGTCAAGGACTTGAAGTTGACTACATGGAAGTCTAGTGATATAACCATTATGCCATCTGCAGGTCCCACAACCACTATAAATAAACTTTATGATGTCCTTTCCCAAAGCTCCACTGAATCATCCTATGTCCTTCCAGTGGGGCGTACCCCTCCTCTGGGGGCAGCGCTGGCTCTGAACCTTGGAGAAGGAACGGTGCTTTCCCAGGCTCACAGAGCGCAAAGACAAAGTGGTTTCAGCTCCTGGAGAGAAGAGCTTAGTTTCTAGTCGAGGGCAAAGCATTTCACTTAGATTAATTTTCACTTAAGCACGAGGCACTCTGAAATGCATCACCTGTACATGTACAGAACATACATGGGTCAAACCATGGTACTGCCCCTCACATAGCCAGGTCCTGAGATCCTGGGTGTCCATGGGGGTGGGCAGGCTACACAGGGACTGTGTGTCCAGAGCAGTCCCTTCTACCCATCCAGACCTGGAGTCTCTGCATCATGTCAGCCTGCTCCACTGAAAGCAGAGCTTGTGACATCTTCAAGTTAGGCGGAAAAGTGGCTGGTGAGGTACTGACGTGTTGGCAGCATGGAGCTCCCGAGGACCATGCAAAGCTAGAGTCCAGCAGGGAGCCAAACTGCCCTCTCTGCACCTCACCCCGCATTCTGCTCTCGCTGGGCATTTCCCTAAGTGGCTGTGCCCTGTGGTTTGGGGAGGACACTGAGTAGAAGCTGGTGCCAGAGTGACCCCTATCAGGACTGAGATCCAAGATTACTGTGGCAGCCAGGTTAACAGAACAGATCAGACAGATGAAAAAAGGAACTGGGTGTCTGAAACCAGTCCTCTGTAAATGCAGGCAGGTCAGCTGGCTTAACGCCATCCTTGCAGAGAGGCCTAGGGGCTGGCTTGGTGGGTACCATGCATGAAAACTCCTGCCCCTTTTTAAATTGAACATGCTTACAGGTTAGGCCTGATTCTGACATGCCGGAAGCCGTGCTACACCGACAATGAGTTTTACATACTTCTGCTACAAGCCGGTGAAATTTTTTCTTTTTTCTTTTTTTGTTTTTTAAGAAGTTTGTGGCTGAGGGTGTGTGTACTTGCCAGAGAGAGACACACACAGAGATAGTGAGAGGGAAACTAAGAAATCACCTCCCCTGGAGGGGATGGCCATAAAGCAATCCCTTCTTCCCTATTCTTCTCCCAGGATCTTGGGCACACAAGCGCATGTGCCCAGCATAATTTTCATGCTACACGGTCCAGGACTTGAACTGCAGTTGGACATGCGGGAGTCCAGCGACATGACCACTATGCCATCTGCTGGACCTTATCAGGTGAAATCTTAACTTTACATTTGAGTAATGTAATGAATTATCAATGTCATCCCCGAACTCTATTGGAAAATGAGGGTGGGAACTGTCAAAGGCTGTAGCTGGAGATTGTGGGGCAGGTGTGAGGAGATAACTGTCTACACTGCCCAGAGAAGCCCCCCATGGGTATGTGGGCACCAGTGAGTGTGCAAATGCATGTGCGTGGTTCTATATCACATTTTGTCACACTCTCTTTTGCAAAAAATGAAAAAGCAACACAGCCCTCATGACGTTTGCCCCTGCCCATGGCAACGGTAACATCACAGCTGGGGTTTGGGGTCATGAGCTGGCTGCAAGTCAGCTCAGATACACCAAGATAACCCACACCTGACCTGGACAGAAATGCTGGGATCAACAGGCTGAGTGACTGATGATGGAGAATTCACCCCAGAGAGCTTCTGCGGTAGAAGCACCATGCCCAAGGGCTGGGCACCTCCATTCCTGGGCTGGTCACAGAAGTGGGCTGAAGGTGAGGCTCATGACGTGGTTCAGATGGGAAGTAAGACAGGTGTTTTTTTGTTTTGTTTTGTTTTGTTTTTAAAGATAGAGATTTTCCTATAGGGTGAATGTGCTCTCCAGAGACAGAGACACAGAAAGGAGAAATCACCCCCGGGGGGGATAGCTACATCGCCATCTCTTCTCCTCCATTCTCCTCTCAGGATTTTGGGAATGCATTCACACATGGCCAGCGTGAGTTTTAAGTTGCTGGGTTCAGGACTCTAACCATCGTCGAGACTACGTGGGAGTCCAGTGTCATAACCATTATGTCAACATAAAAAAAAATAAACAAAAACCAAAAAACACCCTTTTAAAAAAAATGTTTCTTTACTCATGATAGAGCACATGTTTGCACACATGAGGGAGTACGTGTTTTAAGGAGAGAGGGAGAGAGAGCAGCGTACCCTCCACAGAGTCTAGTCATGCCGCCGTCCTTTCCTCCAGTCCTCCCACCCTCCAGCCCAGTCAGACCCTGGGTTCTCATACACATGCCCAGTATGTTTCAGGATGACTAGGCTAGGATTTGAACTGCAGTCACCACATGGGTCTGGCTTCTGTGAGCAGCACGTCACTCTGTACCACAGAGCTAGCTCAGGACGGAGTGATTTTGTTTTTAATTTTTTTTTTTAAATTTTTAAATAGTTATTTTATTTAAATTTATTTATTTATTTGATTATTTTAATTAAATTTAACCAGAGATGGACAGAGTGAGAGAAAAAGAGAAGGAAAGTGAGAAAGCAAACGGCCAGGTCCAGGACACGAACTGTGGTTGGTCATGTAGGAGTCCAACGCCCTTAACCACCACAACACCTGCTGGCCCCTAGGACGGTGATATTTTAAACAGGGAAGACAGCTCCTGCTGCAGATGAAGTTATGCGCTGCATAGGGCATGCTCATCCTGTCCCTGGGGATCTCTTCTCACCAATCCACGGGGCCCACCCTTACCACACGTGGAGGGAAAGTGAGGCTGGGAAGTCAGTGTCCATCCTCCTTACCTTCCAGGATTAGAATACAAAACCATGGGGTGGGATCTGCTGGAAATTGAGGAAGCTCAGCTGCGGGACCTGAATGTAAGGCAAGGCTAGAACGTCAGATAGCTAAACCCAGGAATCACCCTTTCCAGAAAAATGAGCATTTCCCACTGGAGTGAGGCCTGGTCGGATGCCACCACCTCCTCTAGGAATTCTTCCATTGCCCCTGGACAGAACAGATGTCTTCTTTCCAGGATATGTAGCACCTGCCCAAGGCCCTCACAATATTCTATCTCCCAGTCTCTTTATTCTAACTTTTTTTTAATTGCTAGAAGGCAATGTGTGCTTGTGTGTGTTGGGGGAGCAGAAAGCACCCCCGATGGGGGTGATCATGTTCGAATACCGTCTTCTCCATTTCTCCATCTTGCCGGAATTTGGGGTATATGTGAACACATGCCTGGCATGTTTTTCAAGCCTCCAGGGTCAGGATTTGAACTGTGGGGTCAGTTCCCTTAACTACTAGGCTCTCTATTTCTTCTAGAATCTTCTTTCACCTTTCCTCTTGACCAGTGCAGCCCAGGGGCATGTCCAAATTGATTTTCTTAAAGGTGGCAGCGCTGGGGAGGTGGCTACCACAAACTCAGACACTGGGAAGGGGGGCAGTTCTGAGAGCGAAATGGCTGGGGAGAAGCTGAGAACTGGCCTGGAACAGATGTACCTAAGAGGAACTCCTTGTGTGCACAAGCACTGGCAAGGCAAGGGTGATTCAGTTCACCCCATAGGACACCATCTGTGCTAACGCAGGTATCTTTTCTATTCCAGAGGTACTGGCAGCTGCAGGGGAAACCCCAGCCTTTCCCCTTTACCTATACCCCAAGGAAAGAAAAGCAGCCACATCTCAGTGAAGAGTGACCCCAGGGGATGCTGGGGGTCTGCCACCTCAGATGGTTACAGGTGCACTAGGCTGGAAGCTCCATTTTCTAACACAAAGACTGGGCCACTGACCTTTTGAGGAGGAAGGAAGGGTCTCCTTGCAAGCTCGAGGGCAGAGCACAGAGGTGCCAAGTTAGCAGGGCTTAGCTCCATGGTGCTCTCAGACAGCAAAATGTGCACATGAGTGTCGGGATAGGGGCTGCAAGAACACTTCTCCTGTCGGGCACAGCACAACGGCTAGAGTCACTGCACATGTCTTCCTTCTAGTGTACACAATGGCTCACTGCTACCTCACTGCTCTTTCCAAAGGATCCATGCTGCAGGCAGAGAACTTGGAGCTCCTGCTCTATAAAGAAGTCATGCTGGGTCTTCCCCGACCCCAGAAGTAACCTTTCAGAGAAGCCCTGCATTCACCTGCTCATGTGAGATCCTGACTGCTATGGAATGAAGCAGATTCTGCCCTGCTCCAATAGCACCTGCTTGCAGCTATGCCCTCTGGACAGTCTTTAATTTGGCAGGAATTAGGCTCTTGAAGGCAGCCTCCAGGGCATCCATGATGGCATGCCCATCAGGGGTTCAATAGGACTCAGCTTCGACCACAGGCCCTGTACTTTGCCCCGCATATGTTACATGGGCATAGTGACTATGTATCCAGGTCAAAGACATTCAAATGGCCATGTGAAATTCTACTTCTGCAAAAAAACAAACAAGCAAACAAACAAACAAAACAAACAAAAAACACAAAACAAAGTAATCGGAATTAAATTTTCCCTCCTAAAACAAGAAAATCAGACACAAAACATAAAACAACTCTGTAAATGTTGGACATGAGTCAATGAATGGCAGTAGTCTCTGAAAAATGGAAACAAGTGATGAGGCCCATGATGGCTGCAGTGTACCACCTAGAGGGAGCCCAGTCTCCCAGAGCTGACAAGACCAAGAGACTGAGAATCTAAGATTGGGGAGTTCACAGGGGAGATAGCAGAAAGGAGAGAGGGCTCTGGAAACCTTCAGACAGTCCCCCACACATTCCTGTTTGAGTACTAATCCACATGGGCTAGGGAACAAATCACCTAAAAGGATCGTGAAGTTCACACAATGCTGAGAACAGTCTGTGACCCCACTGGCAAGAATGGAAAGTCTTGTTATCCTCTAGTCTCAGACAGAGTGCTAAAGAGTGGCAAAATGAGTTATAGAAGAGATGCTCCTCTGGTCTTCATAACAAAGATTAAAGGTAAGACTCAAAGGACCAAAATGTTCCCAAATGACTTGTCTAGACCCTGGGGGGGGGGGAAAGAGAATCAATAATCATACAAGAATATGTAGCACCCAGAAAGTAAAATTCAAAATGTCTAACATCCCACTAAAACATAAGCAAAAAGAGAAAAACAAAACTCATCAGAAGGAGAGAATTTAAAAGTCAATGTGGACTTCAATATAGTTGATGGTAACAGTTAGATGAGGACATTAGAAACAGTCATTAGATGGGCTCTGTATGTTCAAAAAGTCAGGGGAAACATGTTAAGTGGAGACATAAAAGATAAATTAAAAACCTAAATTTAACTCCAGAAAACTATAATACCTGATATGAAAAATACACTGGATGGAATTAACAGATTAGGCACTTCAGTAGAAAAGATTAGAAGCTTAAAAGACAAAGTATAAAAACTATCAAAAATGAAACACATAGAGAAAAAAAGACCAACAAAAAATGAGCAGAGCATTAGTGAGGTGTGGGACAATCTAGAGGCCTAACACTGTAGCTGGTGTGATGAGAAAAGACAGACAGAAAGTAGAAAGAGATGGGCAGGAAAACAGAGGAAGAAATAGTGGCTAGGATTTTCCCAAATTTTATGGAAATTATAAACCTGATTCCTGCAAGGTCACAAATCCCATATACAAGAAGGATGAAAAAGCCCAATATGAATGTACATCATAATCAAACCACTTACAACTGATAAAAAGAGAATCTCTTGGAAAGCCAGTAAAAGAAGACACATTACACACAAAGAAACAGAGGTAAAGATGACAGCAGACTTCTCACTCAAAACAATGCCAGACAGAAAATTGTGGAACATCTTTAAAGTACTAAAATGAAAAAAGATCGTCAACTTAAAATCTTATACCCAGGGGGCCAGCAGGTGGCGTGGTGGTTAAGGGTGCTGGATTCCCACGTGGCCGACCGTGGTTCAAGTCCTGGACCTGGTGGCTTGCTTTCTCACTTTCTCTTTCTCTTTCTCTCTCTCACTCTGTGCCTCTCTGGTCAAATTTAAATAAGTAAATAAATAAAATAAAGTTAAATAACTAATTAAAAAAAACCTTATACCCAGAAAGGAAAAATGTTCATCAACTATGAAGGCAAAATAAAAAGTTTATAGACACAAGAAAGTCGAAAGAATTAACCATTGCAAGATGTTAAAGCAAGTCCTTTAGGCAGAAGAAAGATGCTATCAGATAGAAATCTGGAGCTACACAAACGAATGAAAAGTACCAAAAACCATAACTATGTAGGTAAATTAAAAATGCTTACTATAATATTAAGCATCTTTAAAATATAATTTAATACGTATGATAGAAACCATATATTGGGGGTGGGTTATAACATATGTACTAATAAACTCTATAACAACAATTTAAAAAACCTGGGATGGGAGAAATCAATTGTCTTGGTCACTTCAGGCTGCTGTAACAAGTTACCATAGACAGGGTGACTTAACAGACACATTTCTCACAGTTCTGGAGGCTGGGAAATCTGAAATCAAGGTGTCCATATAGTTTGGTTCTGATGAGGACTTGCTTCCTAGATAAAGATAGCTGATTTCTCATTTCATCCTCAAATGGCAGAAAGAGGACAAGAGAGAGCTCTAAAGCCTCTTCTATAAAGGTACTCTACCCTCATGACCTAATTTCCTCCCAACTGTTCCACTTCCTAATACCATCACACACAGGGGTTAGGATTTCAACATGCAAATAAGGCAGAAATACATTCAGTCCATTGCAGATGTATTCTGTTGGAAGGTTCTTATACTATCTCTGAGGTAGGGTAATATCACTTGAAGATAGCTTATGATAAGTACCCATTAACTTAAAACGAAGAAAAGATTAATTGAAATAAAAATTAATCAGTGAAAAAACTGGAAGAAAAAAAGGAAACAAAGAACATATAGGACAAATAGGAAACAAACAAAAAGATAGCAGATTAAAATCAACATTATACTGTAAATGCCTAAACAGTTCAATTACAAGTTACAAATTAAGGGGACCAGCAGATAGTGTAATGGCTCTGTCACTGGACTCCCATGTAGTCAAGCATGGTTCGAGTCCTGGACCCAGTGGCTTAAAATCAAGCCAGGCGCATGTGCAGGCATGGCCAAAATCCTAAGGGGAGAATGGAGGAGAAAGGATTGTGGCGTGGCCATCCCCCCTGGGGGGTGACTTCTCGCTTTCTGTCTCTCTATCTCTCTCTGTCTTTCTGGCAAGCACACGTGCCCTATAGCAAAAAAAAAAAAAAAAAAAAAAAAATCTCTCCTCCCCCACAAAAAGTTACAAATTAATATGGCCAGCAGATGGCATAGCAGTTATGTCACAGAAATCCCACATGGCCAACAGTAGTTCAAGTTATGGACCTGATAGCTTGAAAATCATGCTGGGCACATGTGCATGTGTGCCCAAGACCCCAGGAGGAAAATGGAGGAGAAGGGATTATAGCATGGCCATCCTGCCTAGGGGGTGATTTTTCACTTCTTACTTTGTCTCTCTCTCTCTCTTCAGTGACTGCATGCACCCTAAGGCAAAAACCTCTCCAAAAAAAAAAAGTTACAGATTAATAAATTAGATTTTTAAAAAGTATGACTTGGGCCAGCCTATACAGTGGTAGTTAAGGTAGCTAGATCTCACATGGCCAATTGTACAGTTGAAGTCCTGGACCTGGTAGCTTGAGAAACATGTCAGGTGCATATACATGCATGCCCAAAGTCCTGACAGGAGGGAGAGCTGGAGAATAAGGTATTGTGTGTGCCCATTCTCCATGGGAGGGGGTTTCTTTCTCATCCCCACCCCATCTCTCTCTGGCAAGTGCATGTACCCTCTGGCAATTTTTTTTAAGTATGACTCAATTATACGTTTCTTATAAGAAATTCACTTTCTTATAAGCAACATATAAATGGAAAGACACAAACAAGTTAAAAGTAAAATGAAGAAAAAGATGTAAGAAGGCTTATTATAGCTTATATACTTATATTAATGTACAAATCACTGCAGAGCCAAGTATATTAGCTAAGAAAGAGTCTATAATAAAGAGTTATAAAAGGGACAATCAAGAAGTTATAATCCTAAACATTTATGTACCCAATAACAGATCAAAATACATAAAACAAGCATTGATAGAACTGCAAGAAGTTCTACCCAAAATTATAGTTCAAGATTCTAATAACACCTTCCACAAATTGCTAGAATAACTAGACAGAAAATCAGCAAAGGATCACAAGGCTTAAGAACACTATTATCAAAACGGACTTAATCAGGGACCAGCAAATGGCATAGCAGTTATGTTGCTGAATTCCAATACAGCTGACGGTGGTGTGAGTCCTGGACCCGGTGGCTTAAAACTCATACTGAGGATGTGTGTGCATGTCCAAGACCCCAGGAGAACAGAGGAGAAGGGATTGTGGCATGGTCATCCTCCCTGGGGGATGATTTCTCACTTTCTATCTGTCTCTCTAGTGAGGTCACACCCTCCATAGCAAAACTCTCTCTTTAGAAAAAAAAAAAAAGGAAAATTAGAAAGTATTTTGAACCAAGTGAAAATAAAACTACATATAATATCAACATTTGTGAGCTGCAACTTTAGCAGCACTTAAGGAAATTTTATAACACAAAACACCTGTATTAGAAAAGAAGAAAAAAGTCTCCCTCAAAGTACCTTTGAAAACTAGAAAAATAAGAATAAATTAAACCCAGAGTAATCAAAATAAATAACATAGATCAGGCTCTATAAATACTAAAGGGATAATAAGGGATCATTATAACCAACTTCATGACAATATACAAGGAAAATGACAACTAACACACATACTACATTTTGAAGTCCACGAAGCACGACAACAGCTTGTGTGACATAAACTCCTTAATTACCCATGAGACAAGTGCTACTATCAAACGTGAGGCAACGCATGCTTGAGAAGATAAGTGGCTACACGAAGGAGAGCATCAGGTCTCTAACTTGTCTTCCACCATCAGAAATTTGATGTTGGTGCCATGCCCAGACCACACGCAAACCTCCAAATGTCAGCAATGGCAACAGCAACTGCAAAGGGGAATTATACTCAGGTTAGGCATTGACTGGTGGAGAAAGAAGTCATTTCAGCTGCATGGACACATCAAAACTGTAATTGCCATGGTGATTATCAACAGAGTTCGAAGAAGACTATAACTCCTAGACAAGACCAGTCCATCTGTTTATGCAGGTTTGTACAACCAAGCAGGTCTTCATAAATAATTAACCCACCTAGTCTTCGGTATGGCAATTTCACAACAGCATGAGGCACTCTGATGTCTGTACAACATGCCTAAATGTCCAAAAGACAAACAGACAAAGTCTAAAAAGTCCCTTGTGCTGAAATTACAGGAAATCAGGTGGCATTTTATGTCACATATCCACCATATCCACTGACTAGTATGTCAGTGTGTTCCATTTAAGCCACCCTTCCCTCTTTTTTTTTGTTTTTTTGAGAGGTTTTTGCTATAGGGCGCGTACGCTCGCCAGACAGACAGAGAGAGACAGAGAGACAGAAAGCGAGAAATCACCCCCCAGGGAGGATGGCCACACTGCAATCCCTTTTCCTCCATTCTCCTCTTGGGATCTTGGGCATGCACGCACATGCACCCAGCGTGAGTTTTAAGCCACCGGGTCTGGGACCTGAACCACGGTCGACTACATGGGAGTCCAGCGAC
This sequence comes from Tupaia belangeri chinensis, assembly GCF_000334495.1. Classification (NCBI taxonomy): domain Eukaryota; kingdom Metazoa; phylum Chordata; class Mammalia; order Scandentia; family Tupaiidae; genus Tupaia; species Tupaia belangeri. Next base: position 1,705,073 of record NW_006204006.1, on the reverse strand, counting down.
AGCCATTACGCTAACTGCTGGTCTCAAACACCCTTCCCTCTTGATCTTCATGTACTAGAGACCAACTCAACCGGACTGCTCTGAGGTCTGCAAATGCATTCTTGCCTGTTAACAAATTTCCTATTACGATCTTTACATGTAGGCATTGCTAGGGGTGAGGTTGGATGCAGAGTCCCACAGCAGGGTCAAGAGCTGCATTTAATAGCAAGACACCAAAGCTAAGAAAAGGCCATGCCAACCCAGATGGTAAAAAAAGAATGTCTACCCAGGGAGCATTCCCCAGCTGGAATAGTCACAGTCAAGGTCTCAACTCTGCTGTCTCCAAGTGCAGAGATCCCTAGCATCCTGGTAAATGATCTGGAAACCCCAATCTTGCCAGTGCCAGTCATCCTAGCTCATCCTGAGTCCCTTATCTTGAGCTGTTAATACGTACTTACCAGTAAAGCATCTTAAAGCAGGGTGGCCACCTAATGGCGGAACAACAGAACCCCCGGAACCGCCAACTGGATCGCCCTGCAGAGCCCATCGCAGCAGGCAAAGAGCGAGCATGCTACACCCATTATAAAGAGGCTCATCCCCACCATCTGGCGGGGCTCTAGCAAACCACGGAGGCTGTATCTCCATTCTCGGAACTGATGGGTGTGGGTCTTTGTGGTCTATTCCCCACCTTGCTCTGCCAGGGAAGTCCAGCCAACCCAAGGGCTCTACCTAAAGGCTCCCCAGCCCTTCTCTTACTTCCGATTGTGTTCACCAGTGAGGAGTGTCATCGGAAATCCCAAGTGGGGCTGGGGAGCATGATGGGTGGCTTCTGGCATTGTCATCGCAGGCTGGCTACATTCCAGAGCCAGAGGCCATGAACCTCTGCACCTCTGGTCTGGGGACCCTGCCCACTGTGGCTGCCCTGGTACCTAAAGCAACCTGGAACTGCCCTGTGCCCCACCTCCATATATCAAGGAGTCCAAGCACTAAGGACTCTCCTGACCCCACCCCTAACTGCGCAATGTTCTCCACTCTCTGCTCAGGCTGATGCACACAGGCTGCCACATGCAGGCTGCCACCAGAGACCACCCCCACGATGTCACCACCCCCTCATCTAACCAGCCTTGGCTGGTCACAGCATCACCACAAGGCACCCTTCTGGTGGTCCTGCCACCATGGGAGATGCTCTCCACCCCGACAGGGCCCATAAGTTCCCACCTTCCCTTAATGGCTCTTTCTCTCCCACCATCGGGCCACCTTCAGATAGAGAGATCAAACCCTATCATCCTGACTTTGTGCCATGGTGATCTCTGCTACCCACGCAAGGGCCCTGGAAGAAACACTGGCCCCTGCATGGTATCCAGTGAAGCCCCATACCTATCTACACTTCCCTCTACCCGGACACTCATCCACCCATGGCCACACAGGCAGGAGGCCCAGAAAAACACAGGCCCAGTGACCCATTATCCCTGGACTTGCTTCTTGCTTACCCACTCCCATGGGATGACTATGTCTGTACATCTCACCTTCAAACCACAGCTTGCATCCCTCCAGAGAGTTAAATCAGATTTAGAGGTGCCCCCCCCAAGGTCCCTCCCAATCTATGGAAAGATCCAGGCCCATTGTCCAGGTAGCCCTGTCTGCAGGCATCCAGAACTCCATGTCACATTTCCATGAAGAGGAAGCCCAAGGCTCAAGGTCTCAGTGCCCTGCCCTCCTGGAGTGGAACCCAGCTATGGCATGAGGACAGTGAGTACCACAGGCTCCTCAGGGACAGGGCCCCTACAAGGTCGGTTCAGGGCTCTGCCTGATAACACTTGGGAGGGTCTTTTGCCTAGAACAGGTACTAGCTCAGTATCAGGTTGCAGATAGTGAAATGCACAAGTCCACAGAGACAGAGCAGACGCCACCAGGGTGAAGTTAGGAGAGCAGAAGTGTGAGCCAATGTGGATGAGGCTTCTTGGGGATACACATGTTCTAAAGTGAGTGTGGTGAAGGCTGCAGGTCTCTGTGCACACTGAAAACCAGTGAGTCATCCACTAAGGGTGAATTGTGGGACACGCATCTCAATAAGGCCACTGTCAACAAAAGGGTACACAGACAGACCATGTGTTCACACAGCATCTGCTGGGTCCATAGACAGGTAGACACAGCATGTGTGTACATATATACATATGCACATGCACATACAGGTATATGTACATATGCTCCTTGTTCTGTTTACCCACAGTAACAAAATAATTCTCTAACGTGAGTACACCCTGCCCTAATGTACTGACAAAAACCTACTCAGTTTCCTCCAGGTTAAGAAAACTAGAGAGAAACAGCTTTCTGGTGTCTGAGCCCTAACCAGGCGCTTTCTCACTCCAGACCCCTGTCTGGTCCCAGCTGTAGTGTGGAGCCCTCCGAGTGAGGATGTGCCCATCCAACCTCAGACACTGCTCTGATCAAGGGTTCAAAGCCCACTCCAAGGCTACAGGGACAGATCCTGGCTCAGCTGCTTACTGGCTGCCCCACCCTGGCATGCTATTGCTAGGGCCCCCATTTTCTCATTCCACCTCCCAGCCAGTGCCACTCTGAGAACTAAAAGAAATTACATACTTCCAGTAGCAAAGAGCTTCTATTATTTCTTAGTTGCCAGAGTGTGTAAGTGCTCACCAGAAAGAGAGAGAAAGAGACAAAGCACATTCTCATGGGGGTATGGTCACACTGAAATACTTTTTCTTCCATTTTTTCATCCTGGCAGGATTTGGGGTATGCATACACATGTGCCTGGTGTGTTATCAAGAGACTGGGGCTGGGATTTTCAACCATCAAAACCCTCTGCCCAGACCTCACCCTCCTGCTCCCCAGTCTAGACAGGAGACAGAATAAGCCAATCAGCAGCCATCTATCTTGGAGTTCTGAGTGCCCCAATTCGTGCTGTGTGATAATGCACCACACAGTTTTTGTTTTTTGACAAAAAAATTTTTCTTTCCCTTTTCTTGTTTTTGTCTGTCTGTCTCTCTCTCTCTCTCTCTCTCTCTCTCTCTCTCTCTCTTTTTCCTATTTCTATTCCTTTTCCTTTTCTTTTTACCTTTCTCATTTTTCTGCTCAGCCTCCACGCACTGATCTTCTAGACAGGTCTAGGTGTTCAGTAGCCAAATACCTGAATACTTTTAGCGTCAGATTGACCCTCCATTTTCATTGAATCACCTGAACAAAGAGAGAAAAATGGTACTGTTTACAGATTGCAGGTCACCTCCTCCTGCATTCCTTTGATTGCTCAGATTTAACTCTTAAAAATAGGAAAAAACGAATAATCCATCAGGTAACCAGAAACCACAACAGAGGCACAAGAAATATGAATAAGCAAGAAGATACCTCTCCTTTAGTGGAAAAGAATAACTCCTCTTCCTCCACAAAGAATACAAGGGAACTCATGGAAATGTCAGATAAAGAATTTAAAATATTCATAGTGACAAAGCTAACAGAGATGCAAGAGAATAGAGACAATGAACTCCAGAAGATGCAAGGAAAAAGAGACCAAGTTCCAGGAGGTGAGGAAGTTCTTGCACAATCTGAAAGAGGAGATAAACATCATAAAAATAACCAAATGGAATTGTTAGAGGTGAAGGCTGTAATATAGGAAATCAAAACATCCCTCGAAAATATTAAAAGTAGATAAGATCATGCAGAAGATCAAATCTCAGATGTAGAAGACAGAACTTCTGACCTAGAAAACTTCACCAAAAAGATTGAGAAAATAACCAAAACTGAGAAAATAACCAAAACTATGAAAATAACATACGAATAATACTAGATATCATTAAACACCCAAACATCTGGATCATCGGTATCCCAGAAGGAGAAAAAACTAAAAAGGGCATTGATAATCTATTCCATGAAATCCTGGAAGAAAACTTTCCAAACCTAGAGAGGTACTAAAATATCCAGGCCCAAGAAATACAAAGGACCCTACATACCATCAACCCAATAAGATCTTTCCCAAGGCACATCATAGCCAGATTGGCTAAAACCACAGAGACAAGATACTAAAATTGGCAAGAGAAAAACGTCAAATTGTTTTCAAAGGATATCCCATAAGATTAATATTGGACCTCTCATTGGAAACAATGCAAACAAGGAAAAAAATGGGAAAATATATTTAAAGTGTTAAGTTAAAAACAATTTCAACTATACCCAGCAAGATTATCTTTCATATGGGAAAAAAAGACAAAAATATTCTCATATAAACAAAACCTCAAAGAATCTACCAACACCAGACCAGCTCTCCAAGAAGTGCTGAAGAGAGTGCTATACCAAGAAAACTAAAGTTGGCCACACAGAAATAAAAGTACAAGAAACAACTAAGAAAATGGCCAGTCTAATGGTAGGGACAAGTCCGGAGTTGAATGCTAACTTCCAGATTTTAAATGGAAATATCATACCACATTAACACTACAAATTCGATAGAAGAGAGATTAATTATGTAAGTCCGAGCTAGTGAAACAGATTTTTTTATTTTACTTTAGACTAAAACATTACTGATTGTCTTCAATGCTTTGATTTCCATATTTAAGGATTTTTGTCTTCTCTTGAACTGTTGTTGGTTCATCTACCTACTATTTGAACTGAATCCTAACCTTTTTGCTAGCTTTAAGTTTTAAAAAATTTCTCTCAACTTTTTTTATTTGATCTATTAAAACTAAAAGATTTTTTGAAATTAAAAAATACATATTAAAAAATACCTATTAATACCCACCTAATGACTGCAGTAAGCTATATAGCCCCACCAAGGTGCTACTTTATAGGATGTTCACTTTACTCACTGAGGTTTACTCCTAAAGTCAGACATGTGTTCATAAATATGTATTTATCAGCAGTGCTTGCTACTGAAAGTCTCTAAATCAATTGAGATCTTTAGTGAATCAATAAAAATGTGAAAAAAAAAAGGCATAGCAAACAACTATACATACCAGAGACAGAGTGGGAGAAGGGGGGCAGTTGGCAGAGTGTGAGAGGTAGGGAATTGAGGAGGGGACAAAAGCAAAATATATAAGAAATAAGAAATAGAAAATTATTTGTTGATGATAACATGTATGGTAATATCCTTGGTTGAGCCAATATACAATGTATACTGGATGGAAAAGCTCATCTTGTACACTGTATTGATATACAGTGAATGACTGTAAATAAATAAATGTATGAATGAATAAAAAAAGAGACTGGGGCTGGGATTAGAACTATAGTTGGTCATGTGGGAGCGGGCTCCCTGTGCAACCCAGTGGTTAAACTGGGTACAGCACCTACTTTTTGATATTCTAGAACAAAAAGACTCTTAAAGAAAAGCTGGCTCCATAGCACAGCAAAAATGCACAGCTCAAGAGAAATCAGATCCCACGTGGCAACTGTGGTGTGGCTTGAATTCTGCCCAGTCAGACTTAAACGCACAGGCACTTACACAAATGCCTAAAATCCAATAGGCTGAATGACTAGAAGAAGGCATGATTGGGCCACCAGACCCTGTGGAGGGTGCTCCCCTCTTTCCCATTATCATGCATGCATGCACTTCATCATGAATGAAGGAAAACAAATGTTCAAGGAAAAGAAACAAAAGACAGCTATGTTTTTGCTAAAATGAATGTAGTCATTGCTATATCTCCAGGATCCCTGTGGGTGCTCGAATCCCTTATATAAAGTGGCATAATATTTGCAGACAACCAACAAACATCCTCCCCTATACTTTAAATCAACCCTAGATTAATTATAATACCTAGTGCAATGTAAATACTATGTAAAGTTATTATATTGCATTGTTTTTATTAGTGTTTTTTTTATAATTATTTTTTTTTATTATTTTAATTGCTTTGAGTATTTTCTACCCCTACCCCATTGGTTGGATCCGAGATGTGGAACCCACAGACATGGGGGGAGCAACTACATTGATCGGGCTTTGTTCCCTATTTCTAGGAGAAGGAGTCCAAGTGGAACGGTTTTTCTAGGGTGCAACATCTTGCAAGTTTCACATACAGGACTGGTTACCACCCATCCTGAGCCCTCGCCTCCCAAAGGCCAGGAGCACAGTGCAGGTGCAGGAGGAGCAGGACCAGACAGACTCACAGCAGCACCAGGCATTGCCCCTGCGCTTGCTCAGGTAGAAGTCTAAGCCCTCGCCTGTCTCATGCCAAGCATAAAACTGCCTGTAGGCTGCCAGAAAGCCCAAGCCCCCACCTGTACCCCAAGGGGCAGGGCTTAAGGCAGGTCTCATGTCACCACTTCTCGGGTCTCTGAGGAGTGCTCAGGCCACCTGAGTCTGAATTCCCTGGACTTGTTAAAAATACACATTTCCTGCCGGACCTGTACACCTACTAACCCTGGGGTAGGTGGCCTGAGACTTGGCATTTCTTGAGTTTCCTGATGACCTGATGAGACCTGTGGTCATATCCAGTTCCCTAAGAGGTTGACCACTCTGCATCATCACCATCACACACTTCCTAGGGAAGTGGAATTCACTGCCTTACAGAACAGCCATGCTCTGACCACTAGAGAGGCTTCCATAAGATGCCGTCTGCAACCTCCAAACAGGTGCAGCCCCACTCCTCACACCCTGGCTAGGTGGTACCTGGCCCTTACCCGTGCTGGGCAGGGCCTCCACAGACCACAGATGGCCTCCCCATCTGGCACTTGCTGATAGAGGTTTCTTTGCTGACCTTCCCTCTCCATACACCCCCAGGAAGCAGAAAGGGCCCATCTTGCCTGCGCGGCCCAGAGGTAGTCCAACCGCAGCCTGACGTCCACCTGCCGTGCGTGCAGGGCCAGTGCACACGAGAACAGCAGAATGGCCAGGATGGGCTCATAGCTGCGTCCCGAGCTGGCGCCGCCCCTGTGAAGATGACAGAAGTGCCTCAGTGCCACACTTTCAGGGCAGACGCCATCACCCAGGATGTGCAGAGGGACCCACAGGGTGTCCAGCAGATAGCTTGGCTTGCGGGGTTGGTCCACGTGAAAGCACTTCTCACCAGGAAACCCAAGGCCTTGCTACAGTCTGGGCTAAGGAGAGAGGCAAGAGCCAGAAACTAACACTTTCGTGGATACTCAGCCCCTGCCAGCGTTCTTCTGTACTGAGTAACAGCCTTGAAGGGGGGAGGTGTGAGGGGTTGCACTTACCCAGCCTTGGTGTACCCGCTGAGCTCCAGGACCAGGATGTAAGACGTGGTGAGCCCAGACAGCAGGATCATTTTTGGCACAGAGGACACCCGCAGGAAGATGGCGAGCGGGAGGGTGCCCACCAGGCAGCAGAGCAGGGCATGGTGCGTGGACTCACAGGGCAGAGCAGGCAGCACAGGGTGTCGGCTCCCAGACGAGATGACCGCCAGGGAAATGTTGGACTTGGGGCTCCAACCCCAGGGGAGGCAGCCCACCTGAGGAGCGAGGGGTGTGGGAGCTTGGGAGAGGCCATGGGGTTCCAGTCCTCCAGGGGACCCTCCTACTCTAGTCTCAGCCTCCTGCCTCCCCACCGTGCAGGGCAGCTCCAGTCTGCTCACAGCCCCTCAGAGCTCCCATGACCACTGGAGCAGACAAAGGCATACAGAGGATCCAGTGGTATAGCCCTGCCCTAAGCCCATGCTCGGGCTATTCTGTTGCCTGTTCCCGGCGTTCCATCCAGTTCCTCCTGCCCCAGGCTCCATCCTGTCCCTTCTGCCCTGTTCTCCTGCCCAGACTCCCTCCTACATCACCCATTTCCGGCCCCTGCACACTCTGAGGAGCAGGGCCCCCTTTACCAGGGAAACACGTACTCTCATCTGCTGGGTAAAGGCGCATTCACTTGCTCTCTGCCCACCCTCACCTCCCCATGGCCTGTTTCGGGCCTCTCTACCAACCTCTGTCCCTATTCCCCTGCGCCAGGCCTGCCACCTGGCTCTCCCTGGGTGTCCTCGCCCACCCCCAGCTCTCACTGAGAGTTAGAGATGCTCACCACACAACCTTGGGCTACTGAGTAGATTAAGACCACGATGAAAATACACAGCACGGTGCGAATCTGAATCGTCAGGCACCCTGGAAAACACTGAACAAGAAAATAGTATTTGAGAAAATAACCTCGATAACACAACTGACTTGTATGCACAGCCAATAATTCACTGAACACAAAATGTGAACGGCCACCTGTGTGCTCCTGGGCCCTTCCCTGCCATTCCTCCTCCACACACACTTCTTGGTGCTTTTCACATTCTCCCAGGTGGAAAAGTTGCCAAAGTTAAACCAAACAAACAAATAAAACAAAACAAAAAAATCCCTAAAGTTTAAATTACAAAGAATAACAATTCCCTTCCCTCCGTCCAAGACTGTCAATCTGTTCAGGGCTGACAGCAAGTAAATGGATTAATTGGACATTTTCTTTTCACAGAATTCTCCCATCCTGGACATGGTAAGAATTTCTATTCTTTTGACTCTTTTTCTAATTGTTTCAAATAAGTTTTCCTGTGTTCTTTACACAGGTTTCATATTGATCTTAAGTGATTAGAAGTTTTAAATCTATTTATTTTAAACACATTTATAAACCGTCAACAAATGATTTCCCCAGGGGCAAGTAAGACTACCTTTTTACACTCGCACTCTTAAAAGGAAGTACCACAGGGATCCTCCCAAAGCAGCCAGCACCGAGGGAGCCCATGACCAGCCTGGACATCCCTGTGGGTTGTATTCTTGAGCCTTCTGGCCTCAGACATGGAGTCGTGAACTCCCACTCTACACAAGGAGTAGGAGGCGTCAGGCCCCGCACCCAGAGTCATTTCTGTGTATGGGATGGGGTGGGTGGTCCCAGTGCAGGGCTGCTGGGTTACGGACCCCAGTCCTGTTCTAGGTTCTGCAGATCTCAACACTCGCCGGAACACCAGTCTCTGCAGACCTCCTCAAAAGGAAGACCTGTTTTGCAGGTGCAAAGCCCAAACACTTCACAGATGTGGGTTCACCTCATCTCCCTGCCAGTCTGATCCTTGCCCCTGGACAGGATGCAGGTACAAATCATTGATTCCTCCGCAGCCCTCCTATAGCTACCCCACCACCCCTGCCTCCCAGCCCTTACCCCACTGGCTCCTACCCCTGGCCCTCCCCCAACTGCTGGCTCCTACCCACCCCCTCTCCTGCCTCCCTAGCCCTCCCACAGATCCTGTCCCCCTTCTGCCTTGCACCTTCCCAGCTCCTGTCCACCTCCCCTCCTGCCCTCCTAGCCCTAGCCCCCACAGATCCTGCTTCACTTCTGCCCCCCTCCCTCCCCAGTTACTGCCCCCTGGCTCTGCTCCCTGTACCCCTCACCTCTGGCTCCTGCCTGCCCCCTGCTGCTTCCCTAGCCCTGCCCCCACAGATCCAGCCTCTTTTCTGTCCCCCCTTCTGCCTCCCCAGCCTCTGCACCTACGGTTCCTGCTCCTGCCTCCTTGGCTCCAACATGCTGTGTTCTCTGCGCAGTTAAAACTGCCAGCCACTGCAGGTGTGTTCCTTCTCAGAGTAACTCTTGGTCTGCCACTGGGCCTCATGGAAACTGAACACTTGGCCACAGGCCACCAAGTCACCAAGAGGACTGACTGCCCATCATGAGCGGATGCTATGGATCCAGGGAGCCTCTGGGATGAGCATGCTCAGCAGCATGCTGCCATCAAAAGGGAGGAAACATCCATGTTCAGGTCCAAGCAGGCCCTAAGGGTATGGGTGAGTTACAGGAAGCAGCGGCCTAGAACCCCTGGGCCCCATTCCTACTATGCTGTCCTCTTTCCCAGACTGCACACCTGACCTCTGGAGGAGCTCCCCATGATCAGCTGCCACAGAAAGAGAAGACTCGTGCTGGTTCCCAGATGGTCCTGCTGATATGCAGGCACCACCTGATCTCAATCTGCATACAGAGAATCAAAAACACACAACTGCAGCACCACAGCCCTTTCCGGGACAGCCCTGAAGGACAATGGAGAAGGGAGATCCCTCATGCACAGGGAGCTATGGCAGCACACCTGACTGTGTGCACCGTGCTGGGTAGAGACATGGTCAGGCACGCATCTGTATTCTGCTCCATGGGCTATGGACAATGCTTTGGCTGGCTGTTCAGGGACTTGGAGGAAATAGGATTGAAAAACTGGGGACAAAAAGGTCTGGAGCAGAGGTGAGTCCACTCTAACCAAAAAGAAAAAAAAGAAAAAAGAAAAAAAGATATTGATGTTCCATGCGAATTTTCACCAAAGGGAAACCTCAGCAGAAGACCTTAATAATCAAGTGGACAGGATGACCTGTTCTGTGGGTACCAGTCAGCCTCTTTCTCCAGTCACCCTGTCGATGTCCAAGGGGCTCTTGAACAAAGTGGCCATGGCAACAGGGATGAAAGTCAAACACAGGCTCAGCAACATGGACTTCCACTCACTGGGACTGACCTGGCTATAGCCACTGCACTGCAGAGCTATACAGTGCTATAATTCATTGGTGTACTACACACGGGCTCATCATCCTGAAGCCACTGGCTTAACAGAACATGGAATAGTCTTTTGAAGACTACGTTACAACACCCACTAGGTGGCAGCATCTTGCAGGGCTGGGGTAACCCTCTCTAGGACTCAGGGCATGTTCTACTTTAGCCTCCAGTATAGGCCCACCTGCATGTAGCATGGGGTCATGAAAAATGACCACAGGAGCTGAAGCCAGGCAACCTGACTTTGACAATCAGTGGGAAAAGGTGTCAATGACCCTTAAACAATCTTGTCAAAATATCAAAAACATGTATTGTTGGTTGAAATCACAGGCTAAAAGTGCCTGCAGGTAGTGTGGTGGTTAAGGGTGCTGGACTCCCACATAGTCAACCGTGGTTCGAGCCCCGGACCTGGCAGCTTGCTTTCTCTCTCTCTCTCTCTCTCTCTCTCTCTCCTCCCTCCCTCCCTCCCTCTCTTTCACACACACACACACACACGCACACACACATGCATACACTCTGTCCCTCTCTTATCAAATTAAAATAAATAAATGAACAAAGTTAAAAATAATTCTTAAAAAAAAAAACCTAAGTGTTCCTTATCCAAAATCCTTGGGACCAGAAGTATTTCAGATGTTTTTGAATTTGGGAATATTTGCATATATATTATAAGATATCTGGGGAGTGGGAACCAAGTCTAAACATGAAATGCCTTTATGTTTCATATGCACCTTATACACATAGCCAGAATATCATTTTATAAAATTCTTTAAGCTGCAGCATTTTGACTGTGACCCTCAAATAAGGTCAGGTATAGAATTTTCCATTTGTGGTATCATGTCGGTGCTCAAAAAGTTTCAGATTTTGGAGCATTTTGAATTCGAATTTTTAGATTAAGGATGTTCAATCTGTATACAGAGAAACTAAAAAATCTTAGTCAAAGCTAATATTTACTGTGCAAACTTGGGCTAGGCATGGTTATCAGATGATGCCCAAGGTTCCTTGCCCTGATTCCTGGGCCAATAACCATGACAAGCTAAGGCCAGCATCTCTATGATCATGTCATATGACATGGCAAAAAGGATTCTGCAAATGTAATTAAGTTTACTAATCAGTTAATCAGAAAGAACTACCTGCTACAAATAATCCAACCTTATACACACCCAAGGCCTTGAAAGCAGAGTTCCCTTTCTGTGCAGAGGCTTTTTAGTTTGGTGCAATCCCACGTGTCTGTTTTTGCTGTTGGGGTTCATATCCAAGAAATCACTGCCCAGACCAATGTCATGGAGCTTTCCCCAGCACTATTAACAGTGAAGATATAACCACAGGACTGGGAGAAAATATTTGCAAACCATACATCTAATAAGGGTTTAACATCCAAAATATCTAAGGAACTAAAACAACTCAACAGCACCAAAACAAATACCCAATTTCAAAAATGGGCAAAGCACTTTAATAGATATTTCTTGAAAGAAGACAGATGAATGGCACCAGGTATATGAAAAATGCTCAGTATCACTAATCAGGAAAACCCAAATTAAAACCACAATGAGATATCACTTCACACCTCTTAGAATGATTGTTATCAAAAAGACAAGAGGTAACTATTGGTGAGAATGTGGAGAAAATACTACTGTGGGAATTTAAATTGGTAAGGATTTGATGTGCCATTGATGGTAGAATGGATGGAGCAGGCCACAGAAGTCCAAGGATAGCTCTGGGAGCCGAGAGTGATCCAGAGACAGTCAGCAAGCTCAGGACCCTGTTCCTACCACTGCCCAGGACTAGGTTCTGTGACCACCAGGAAGAGCCTGAAGTGTGTTCATTTTAATCAATATCGATCACTCACCTGTTGTGCCCACCAGAAACACTGCCAAAAGAGTGCATGGTGCCCTGCTAGGACCGGGTTAAATGAGTGCATGCCACAGGTGCAGACTCTTTCTACCTGCCCATGGAGGGCAAGGGGCAGGACAGCTTCTACCGTCTCATCTGTCCTGCTGAGACCCTGAAGTGGGCTCTCAGAGAACCTCCTGATAGAAGCAGGGACACCTGTCCTTGAGTCTCGATGCCCAGGCTAAGCACTGTGTACTGAAAGCAGATCCCACATGGTCAAATGCAGTTCAAATCCCAGCCCCAGAAGCTTGAAAATCTCATTAGGCATGTGTGCATTCATCCCCCAAATTCCTCCAGTATGGAGAAACAAAGAAGTGACTGAGCACGATTATGCCCCGTTAGGAGATCCTCTCTCTCTCTCTCTGGTGAGTGTACATACCATCTGGCAGAAAAACAAAAGAACAAAATAAACAAGTCGGGTTGAGTTCAGGCAGACCATGTCAGTGGTGCAATGCCACAGGGTTTGTTTTATGGAGCCAGGTGGTTTTCAAGTTTGAATACTACATTTCAGGGAAGGTCAGGAGCAGATTTTGCTTCTCAGCCACATGAGCGAGTTGCTTAGGCCGCTGAGCCCAGTAAACCACCCAGCATGGGAGACTCCTTAAAGTCACAGAGTGGAGTGAATCTATTCATGAGATCGGTGATCCGGGTGAGAACAGCTGGGCAGCGCTTTAGGGCCAGTGCACCCTCAACTACTCTTTGTAACTGCTGTTCTTTCCCCAACTGTTCCTCAGGCTGTCTGCATGTCTTACGCTACTGTATACTGCCTGCACGCACTCTCCAGCCAGACATGGGCACAGTGATGGGCCTTACAATCATCATCCATCAAGCTTTGTCTTGAAATTACACAAGGGATTTTACAAAGTTCATGAGGAAATGGAATTAAAGCACAAGTTTATCCTGGTACAAAAAAGAAATCCATCCATAGATTTCTTTTTTCCATCCATATATTTCTTTTTTTTTCATACTCTGCACTTTCTAGGACTTTTTTGAAGACCCCCCCTCTTAAAAAAGAGCAGTCTTTAAAGTGGGACCCTCCAAAGGACTCGCTTTACGGAAATCACAGAGCTGGGAACACAGATTTAATACACATTTTTTAATTATAAAAAATTAAGTCATTACTTATGAATAGTGGCAAAGTTAAGTGAATAAACCTAAATTTTATCTTGTCGAGAAGTTGTTGTTTATCAGTAATTATGCAAAAATAACACTGGATATGCCAGAAGTGACAGCTCAGGGCAAGCTGGGGAACAAAGGCATTTGGAAATGAAGCCTGAGAAACTGACAAACGGACATGGGACTAGGGACACAGAAAGTCCTCGCTGATGGAGCAAGACTGCATAATGTGCAGAAGTCAGGACAGCACTCCAAAAGTCCACAAGAGGCTCAGCCACAGCAGCGCAGGCAGTAGGGAACTGCTCTGCGATTATGGAGGCCATGTAGAAGACCAGGGTTCAGATCCCAGCTCAACGCGAGCATGTCAGGTGCACATGCACGTCCCTGTAATCCTGGGTGGCTAGAAGGCTGGGGTGTGTGTGTGTGTGGAATAGTGATGTGAGACCCTGTTAAGGGTGCCTGTGCTCTCTCACATGAAAGAAATAAAACAAACAAAAAAGTCCATAGGAACAGAGCAGATGGTGTGTCTGCAACTTGATAGTGTAACTGTCCAACTGGAAGGCGCCAAGCACCCCTCTACCCCTCCCAGAGTCCAGGTCACGGCACACAATAAGCCGTCTCACCTATGCCACACTGGATGCCACTGCAGGACAGGATCTATACCCTGTGTTCATTTTAATCAATATCGATCACTCACCTGTTGTGCCCACCAGAAACACTGCCAAAAGAGTGCACAGTGCCCTGCCAGGACCGGGTTAAATGAGTGCATGCCACAGGTGCATACTCTTTCCACCTGCCCATGGAGGGCGAGGGGCAGGACAGCCTCTACCGTCTCATCTGTCCTGCTGAGAGGGCAGGCAGAAGCCACAAGTACCTGGGCCAGGTGATGTGCAGGAACCGGACACAGGCCACTCACATACCTGGACCCGAGTGATGTGCAGGTACAGGACACACGCCACCAGGAAGCAGATGCAGAACACTAGCAGGAGCAGGACGGCCAGGCTCCTGAGACAAAAGACACAAGGTCACTGCTGAGCAGAAGCTGGGAACTGGCCTCTTCTCTGCTTCCCCACAGCCCCGAACCCTGGAAGGACACATTAACCTGGCTGCCTGCCACTCAAGTCTCAGAGCACATGCCCCATGGTTCTCTTTTAGGGAGGACATCTGGGGCTCATAGGTGATGGGGCCTTTCCTGAGTCCAGTCTCACACACCCTACGATCTACCAGGACTGAGTGAGATGGCTTCTCTGGAAGTTCTGTTCTGGGAGATGACCCAGACTCTGCTGAGCCGGCTTCTTGCTGGACTTCATCTGAGGAGAATCTGTCTAGAAAAAGCCCAGTCTCCAAATGGGGCCCTTAGGTGGTGGCTGTGTTCACAGCCTCAGGGTGGGTGGGATGCAGACTGAGGCCCCTCTCCTCAGCAGATGTGTGGCTGCCATGTGCTTCCCAGAAACCCAGAGAATCTTTTTCCCCTGGCAGGCCTTATGAAGAAATGCCATGTTTGGAGGAAGAGGTACAAGTGAAACTTTCTAGTGTCTTCCTTGCCAAAAACCAAAAGCCACCAAACTCACATTGATTTACATGATGATTAAATGTTATAAAACTTTCTATTTGTCTTCCTTTTCAGAGGTAAATTTTTCTCATTTTAACGATTCTCAAATGATGCACGCCTAGAAACCAATGAACCTACTCAGGGTAGTTTGTGTTCTCTCTCAAAAGCTATTACTAAGGCCAGCCCCATGGTCTGGTGGTTAAAGGAGCCAGATCCCACATGGCTGACCATAGTTTGAATCCTGGCCCTGGTAGCTTGAAAACCACTCCAGACACCTGTGCATGCATGTCCCAAATTCCAACAGGATGCAGAAATGTAGGAGAAGTTTCAGTGTAATCACACCCCACTGGGGAAGGCTTCCTTCCTGTATCCCTCTTACTGTCTCCTTCTCTCTCTTTCTCTTTCTCTCTCCCTCTGGCAAGCACACACAGCCTTTAGCAATAATAATAATAATAAAGCCATTTCTAAGGTAACCGTTCCTGTTGCTTGGACAGAAACTAAAAATAAGCAGTCTCTTAGAACTGAGTACATTCAAAACAGAAAAGCGGAAGTGACCAGTCCCACACCACAGGCACACGCTAGCTCAGCATCAACTTGGGTCTGTGGGAGGATGATGGGCTAATCTCTGCCCCAGCGTGTAGCATGGCAGCAGAGTGACCCCAGGAGATGAGTCTTGAACATAGAAGGGAAACCCGGGCTCCCACCCCAGGCACCTGCGACTCCTGGGACCCTCCCCATTGCAGTGATGCAGACTGGAACAGCACTCACTGTGGGATTACCAGAAGGTAGACAAGGCCGAATAAGGCAGCCAGGATGAGGGCGAGGACGACGGCGCTGGTGAAATACTCGTCCTGAAGCTGGTGGTACTGTGAGGGAAACAGAGAGGGAGAGCGCCTCCTACTAGCCCGAATTTCCAGCAGATTTTACAAGGGCACAGTGCAGTTTCAAACCCTTAACCCTTACCTTTTGCTCCCGCTCGGCATGTTTGTACTTCAGGGTGAAGAAGTTCAGATCAGCAAGCTCCAGCTCCGGCTGGCGGGCTTCCAAGAGGCGGCTGAGGTACCTGTTGACACGCGTGCCGGGCGTGGTTTGGACCACATTCGCAGAGAAGGATGAGCGGTTTCTGAGTTTCTCCGAGGCAGTTCTCAGTGCCCTCCGCTGCAGCCATCAGGGGAATAAAGGCACAGGGTCAAATTCTCTGCTTACTGAAGAAAAGTCTTGCATGTTGGCTCCCAGCCTGGGTCCTCATTCACTGCAGGTTGTGGGGGCAGGGGGAGGGGTAGATGGTGGGGAGGCAGGAGTGTAAGGGAACTGATATGCCATCAAGCCTCTGCCCCTGCTGGCAGTAAGATTAAAAATGAGTTTCATTCAGTGTGAGGTGTCCACTTCAGTGGTAATTAGGGTCAAACAGCCCTTATGTGATGACATCTCAGCGAGGGTTACAGGCTTCAACACATGTGGGAGGGTAGGTGTGCCCAGCACAGAGACTGTAGGCATCTACACGGAGAGGCCTGAGATATAAGAGGAGGCATCCAACCTGCCTTCTTGAGAGGAAGAAATGCCCTGATCTACTGTCAGCAGGGCCAGTGGAAATTGAGTGCAAGCCCCTCCCCAAGGTTTCCAAACACCACACAAGAGCCACAAGCAGGGACCTGTTGGCAAAAAGGAAAACCAGAGTCTATTCAAAACCACCTGCCATGATCACTCAATCCATGCGGCAGAAGCAGGACGTCTGGTGTTTAATACACCAAAGGAGAAAACGAGATTTAAAATGCATGAGTCATGCAGCTCTAGGAAAGATGGAACAAACATAGATATATCCCTTTTGTTTCTATTGAGTGGCAAACATGGACAATATATATAAATAAACACAAGTGACAGAGGTAAAAGAATGGAGACTTCCATGGACCTTGGAACTTAAAGGAAAATAGTGTTTGAATGGGCAGGGAACTGGGGTTCCTGAGACAGCACCAAGAAAGTGGAATGAGGAGGAAGATTTCATTCCCACTGGTGGTAATGAACCCCCACTTGTACTGTCAATGGAAGCCTAATGGGAGCCCTGATCATCCATATCTGTCAACAGAGGCTAGGTGCCCCATTCCCCTGGGTCAGGGAGGCCAAGTGGGGAGCGTGGCTTTCTACTTCCACCTGGCAGTAACAAAGAAGTGTCCCCATCATCTCACAGGAACAGAGTCTGAGGAGGTCTGCTAAAACAGAACATTCCAGTAAGATGTGACATCTATAACGTAATTCCAAAATGGCTAAGATAAAAAAAAAAAAAATTGCCCATCCTACCAAGTCCAGAAAAAACTCAATTTAAATGAGAAAGAATCAACATACTGTACTAACAGCAAGATAACACAGTTCTTAGAATTACCTGACTGAATTCTAAATTAGTCATCATAAAATGCTTCAATAAGTAATTATGAACACACCTGAAACAAATGAAATATAGAAAGTCACAGAAAAGAAACAGAAGCATAAGGAAGAGTTAGGTAGACAAAGAAAAGAATCGTAAAAGCATCGTAAGGAAAGTAGCAACTGATCTTTAGGAGAAAAAAATAACAACTAGAATGATGGGAAATTTCTTTTCAGAAACCATGGGGGTCAGAAGGAAGAGGGAAAACATTTTCAAGTGCCAAAAGAAAACTGTCAACCCAGAATTCTATATCCAGCAAAAGTATACTCCAGTAACAAAGGGAAATCAAGTCATTTTTAGATGAAAGAAAGTTAAGAGAACTTGTAGTTAGTCTAAAATAATAGCAAAAGGAAGTTCTTAAAACAAAAATGAAATGGTGAAAATCAACATCTTTCTCAATAATCAATAGATTGAAAATCATCAAGAATCCAGAAGAACACAACACTACCATTAACAAACAAGATCTAATTGACACTAACAGGATACTCAAAAAATAGCAGAAATATACATTCTTTTCAAGTGTCCACAGAATATGAACTAAGAAAGACCACATCCTTGGCAATAAAACACAGCACCACAAAATGCACAAAATTTTAAATAATCGGAATCACATACAGTGTGTGTTCTCAGACAAAAGTAGAATGAACAATAACAATGAAACAGCAGAAAAACCTCCAAGCACTTCCAAATAAGTCAGAGAAAGCTGAAAGGGAAATAAACACTATATAAACCTGAATGAAATTAAAACATAATATATTAAAAGCTGTAGGATATATCTAAAACAATACAAAAAGGAAAATACAATACTCAATGTTTAGTACTAATATTAGTACTAAATATTTGTGTAATAAAAGTGGGAAAATACTAAATTAGCAATCTAAGCACCATGTTAACAAAGTAAGAAAAGAAATTCAAAATTAACTCAAAGCTAATAGAGGGAAGGAAATAGTAAGGAGAGTAAGTCAATGACAGAGAAACGGAAAACATAGGGAAAGAAATCAATGAAATAAAAAGTTGATTACTTGATAATATCTATAAAGTCAACAAAGATTAAGACTGGAAAGATGCTAACAAATTCAGGAATGAAATGTAATTTTACTACATACTCTGCAAACATCAAAAGAATAATAAAGGAAGGGTATAAACAACTCTATGCACATAAATCTGACAACTTAGATCAAATGAAATATTCTTTGAAACACAAAAACTACCATAACTCACCCAACACAAAAAGTAATTTAAACAATCCTGTTAAACTAAAGAAATTTACTTGATAACTTCAAAATTCCTGAAGAAGTAACTTCTGTGCCCAGATGGTTTCAACAGATATTTTACCAAATATTTACACTCAATCACTTCCAAAAAATGGAAGAGGTAACCCTTCTCAACTCACTTTACAATGTCAATATTACTGAGATATCAAAACTAGACAAAGATAATACCAAAAAAAAGAGAAAACTGTAGGCCGGCATCCCTTGTGACTATAGATATAAAATCATCTACAAAATATTAACAAATCTAATTCAGTAATATATAAACAGAACTCAATAGATCATGATCAGTTCAAGGGATACAGGATGGTGAATATTTGAGCATCAGTGTATCCCAGCAGATTAACAGGGAAAAGAAGAAAAATCTATTGATACTGGAAAACCATTTGACAAAATTCAATATCCACTTCATGATAAAAAAAATTATCAGAAAAATAAAAGTGAGGCTGACTGTGGCTATAGGCCCTAATGGCTGGGACCCGTCGCTCATCCCCACCCCTGCTCATCTCTGGACTTCAGGTTTGTTTCTTGGGACTTTAAGACAGACTTGCACTCCTCCCCACCCCATTTGGAAACTGGTTCAAGCTAGTGGCGGTGCCAGACACCAGGCTGCCTGTGGCTGCAGGCCCTAACGGCTGGGACCTGTAGCTCATCCCACCCTTGCTCATCTCTGGACTTAAGATTTGCTTCTTAGGGTTTTTTTTTTTTTTTTTTTTGAGAGATTTTCACTGTAGGGCGCGTGCGCTCGCCAGACAGAGAGAGACACAGAGACAGAAAGCGAGAAATCACCCCCCAGGGGGGATGGTCACGCCGCAATCCCTTCTCCTCCATTCTCCTCTCGGGATCTTGGGCACGCACGCACATGCACCCGGCGTGAGTTTTAAGCCACCGGGTCCGGGACACGAACTGTGGTCGACTACGTGGGAGTCCAGCGACATAGCCATTACGCTAACTGCTGGTTCCCTGGGTTTTAAGACGAACAGTCTCCTCTCAGGATTTTGGTCACTCACACACATGTGCCCAGCATGATTTTCAAGTCACCAGGTCTGGGATTCAAACTGTGCAGCTGGCCACGTGGGATTTAGCACGATTCTCAGAATCTCAGTGTTTTAAATAGCATGCAATTTTTCCTTTTCTCTTGAAGTGAAGTTTATTAGATCAGTTGGAGGCTCACCACTTCTTAGAAACAGGGAGGTCTTTGGGTTGCCCAGGACCAGTGACAACAGTGCATACTACTGGTGAGCAACAGGTAGGCAGACCAGAAGAGAGATCAACAATTTCCTAATCCTACACACCTTTTAACACTCAGAGATATCTCAAATAAGTTAAGAACTAACATATAAATTACAAGATGACTAGGAACAATCTCAAAGGCTCAAGAAATAGGAGCAACCAACAAAAGGCCTCTCCCTCAAAGGAAATCATCAAGCCCACATCACCCACAGTCAATACAATGGACATTGTGGCCATGTCAGATAAGGAATTCAGAATATATGTAGTGACCAAACTAACTGAGATGGAAGAGAAGAGACAATGAGTTCCAGGAGATGAGGAAGTCCATTCATGATTTGAAAGAAGAAACAGACACCTTAAAAAAGAACCATATGGAACTTCTAGGGTTGAAGAATGTGATACAGGAAATCAAAACCTCCCTTGAAGTTATTAAGAGTAGATTAGATCAGGAAGAAGACCGAATCTCAAATGTAGAAGACAAAACATCTGACCTAGAAAAACATATTAAGAAGATTGAGAAAACAACCAAGAAAAAATGAAGATAATATACCAGGAATACTGGATACCATCAAGTGCCCCAACATCCAGATAATAGGTATCCCAGAAGAGGAAGAAAATAATAAGGGCATTGATCATTTATTCCAGAAAATCCTGAAAGAAAACTTTCCAAACCTAGAAAGGCATTAAAATATCCAGACCCAAGAAATACATAGGATCCCAAGTAGAATCAACCGAAGAAGATCTCTCCAAGGCACATCATAGCCAGATTGGCAAAAACAACAGACAAAGACAAGATACTAAAGTTGGCAAGAGGGAAACATCAAGTTACTTACAAAGGTCACCCCATCAGGCTAACATCGGATCTCTCGGCAGAAACAATGCAGGCAAGAAAAGAATGGAAAAATATAGTCAAAGTGTTGAATGAAAAACAATTTCAACCAAGAATACCATACCTAGCAAGATTATCTTTTGTATAGGAAAAAAAAAAAGATGAAAACATTCTCAGATAAACAAAATCTGAAGGAATTTACCAACTCTAGACCAGCTCTTAAAGAGGTTCTAAAGGGAGTGCTATACTAGGAAAACTAAAAAATCAGACGGACACTTAGTAATAGGAACAGATCCAGAAATATCAATAATAACATTGAATGTTAACAGATTAAATTCTCCAATTAAGAGACACAGACTGGAAGAATAGATTAAAAAATAGAAACCTGCTATCTGTTGCCTACAAGAAACTCACCTTATGGATAAAGACATACATAGACTAAAAGTGAAGGGCTGGAAAAAGATATTTCATGCAAATGGACATCAAAAAAGGGCTGGAGTTGCGATATTGATTTCAGACAAAACAGGCTTCAAGTCAAATGCTGTAAGAAGAGACAAAGAAGGGCACTAAATAATAGTAAATGGGGTAATCCAGCAAGAAGACGTAAAGTTTATAAATATCTATGCACCCAACTCAGGAGCACCTAAGTATGTGAAAGAAAGATTGCTGGAGCAAAAAGGAGAAATAGAAACAGTATAATTGCTGGGGATCTCAACACCCCATTATCTCCTTTAGACAGATCTTCTAGGCAAAATATAAATAGAGAGGTACAGGACCTAAATGATACTATAAATCAAATGACCTTGATAGATATCTATAGAACTTTCCACCCTAAGTCCACAAAATATATATTTTTCTCACACCAGCATGGAAACTTTTCAAAGACTGACCATATGTTAGGACACAAATCAAGCCTTTACAGATTCAAAGGCATGGAAACAATATCCAGCATCTTCTCTGACCACGATGGAGTTAAACTCAAGATTAATTTCAAGAAACATCCTCGAAAATACACAAACACATGGAAACTTAACAACCGACTTCTGAATGACTTCTTCACTACTGAAGAAATTAAGTCTGAAATCAAATAAACTATGGAAACAAATGATAATGAGCATACAAGTTTCCATAATCTATGGGACATGGCAAAAGCAGTCATATAAGTGAAGTTCACAGCAATTAGTGCACATAAGAAAAAGATGGAAAGGTGGCAAGTAGATAACCTAACATCATGCTTTAGTGAATTGGAAAAACAACAACAAAAAAACTCCTAAAACTGCCAGGCGAAAAGAAATAATAAAGGTCCAAGCAGAAATAAATGAAATAGAAAATAAACAAACCATACAGAAAATAAATGAAAGCAAAAACAGGTTCTTTGAAAAGATTAACAAGGTCAACACACCATTGGCTAGACTAATAAAGAAGAAGAAAGAAAGAAACCAGATAAATCAAATACATGATGAAACAGGCAACACTACAACAGACATAATAGAAATGCAAAATATCTTTAGAGGATACTATGAGCGACTATATACCAACAAACAAGATAACTTGGAAGAGATGGACAAATTCCTGGATGCATATAATCTACCAAGATTGAGTCAGGAGAACATAGAGAAACTGAACAGACTTATAACAAGACAGGAGATTAAATCAGTAATAAATAACCTCCCGGCAAAGAAAAGGCCAGGTCCAGATGGCTTCACTTCTGAATTCTACAAAACCTTTAAGGAAAAGTTCATTCCTATCCTACTCAAATTATTTCTAAAGATTCAAAAGGAAGGAAACCTTCCAAATTCATTTTATGAAGCCTCCATCATCCTCATTCCCAAAACAGATAAGGATATGACAAAAAAGGAAAACTATAGACCAGTATGGCTGATGAATATAGATGCAAAAATTCTCAACAAGATACTCAGAAATCATATCCAACAACATACAACAAAGATTATTCATCACAACCAAGTAGGCTTTATCCCAGGGATGCAAGGGTGGTTCAACATACACAAGACCATAAATGTAATACACTATATTAACAGAAAGAAAGATAAAAAACATATGAGCATTTTAATTGATGCAGAGAAAGCACTTGATAAAATACAACATCCTTTCATGACTAAGACCTTTAGTAGATTGGTATAGAAGGGTCATTTCTTCAACACAATAAAGGCCATCTATGAAAAACCTACAGCTAACATTATACTGAATGGGAAAAAGCTGAAAGCTTTTCCACTAAAAACTGGTACTAGGCAAGGTTGCCCACTTTCTCCACTGCTTTTTAATATAGTGCTAGAAGTCTTAGTTAATGCAATCAGAAACAAGAACAACATAAAAGGCATTCAAATAGGCAAAGAAGAGTTGAAAATATCTTTATTCACAGATGACATGATGGCATACTTCGAAGACCTAAAGGTCTCCATGAAAAAACTTCTTGAAGTAATAAGTGAATACAGTAAAGTGGCAGGAAATAAAATTAACATCCAAAAATCTATAGCATTCAGAAAGTGAGAAATCACCCTCCAGGGGGGATGGTCACGCCACAATCCCTTCTCCTCCATTCTCCTCTCGGGATCTTGGGCACGCACACACACGCGCCCGGCGTGAGTTTTAAGCCACCGGGTCCGGGACACGAACCGCGGTCGACTACGTGGGAGTCCAGCAACATAGCCATTACGCTAACTGCTGGTTCCCAAGAAAATTATGAAAATCTTTAAAAAGATATTGAAAGTGACATAAAAAGTGGAAGAATAAACATGGTCAAAATAGCAATTCTACCCAAATTAATCTACATATTTAATGCAATTCCAATTGAAATACCAGAAGTATTCTTCACAGATCTAGAAAAGACAATCATAGAATTTGTCTGGAATCATAAAAGATCTCGTATTGACAAAGAAATCCTACACAAGGAGAGTGGAGCGGGAGGCATATTACTCCCTGATCCCAAGATATTCTATAAAGCTGTGATCATCAAAACAGCATGGTATTGGCATAAAAACAGACATGTGGACCAATGGAATAGAATAGAGACCCCAGAAATAACCCTCAAAGTTTACAGCAGACTGATTTTTTTTTTAGAGGTTTTTGCTACAGGATGCGTGCACTCGCCACACAGACAGAGAGAGACAGAGAGACAGAAAGTGAGAAATCACCCCCCAGGGGGGATGGCCACACCACAATCCCTTCTCCTCCATTACCCTCTCGGGATCTTGGGCACGCACGCACACGCACCCAGCATGAGTTTAAGCCACCGGATCCAGGACTTGAACCGCGGTCAACTAAGTGGGAGTCCAGCGACATGGCCATTACACTAACTGCTGGTCCCATAGCCGATTGATTTTTGACAAAGGAAACCAGTCAATCCATTGGGAAAAGGAAAACCTCTTTAGTAAATGGTGCTGGAAAAACTGGGTATCCACCTGCAGAAAGATGAAACTGAACCCCCATCTTTCACCATTAACCACAGTCAACTCAAATTTGATCAAAGATCTGATCCTAAGACTTCAAACTATAAAATTACTGGTGGAATAATGCTGGGGAACTCTGGAAGACATTGGAATAGGCAAAGATGTCTTAAATAAGACTCCCAAAGCACAGGCAATAATCCCTAAAATTAGCAAGTGGTATTATATCAGACTAAGAGATTTCTGCACAGCAAAGGACACAGTAACAAGTGTGAATCGAAAACCCTCAGAATGGGAGAATATTTTTGTAAAATATGCCTCAGACAAAAGATTGTTAACCAGAATACACAGGGAACTCAAGTACCTTATGCAAATAAAAAAGATTAACCCAATTAAAAGATGGAAAAATGAACTAAACAAAAATCTCTCTAAGAAAGACATATGAACAGCCAAAAAGCATATGAGGAAATGCTCAACATTCTTCATCATAAGGGAGATGCAGATTAAAACCACAATGAGATTCCACCTAACTCCTGTCAGAATAGCAAAGATTAAAAATATGAAAAGTGATAAGTGTTGGCAGGGATGTGGTGAAAGGGGACTTCTATTACACTGTTGGTGGGAACGTAAACTGGTTCAGCCACTGTGGAGAACGAAATAGAGGTTCCTCAAAGATCTACAAATTGAACTACCATTTGATCCAGCAATCCCATTTCTGGTTATCTACCCAAAGGACAGGAGAAGGCTCAGTTGGAAAAGCACTTGCACATCAATGTTTATTGCAGCTTTATTTACGATTGCTAAGACATGGAACCAACCCAAATGCTCACAAACTGATGAATGGATTGAAAAAGTGTGACACATATACTCTATGGAATAGTACTCAGCCATTAAAAAAAAAAAAAAAAAAACTAGATCCTGGCATTTGATAGAAGATGGTCAGATATGGAGGATCTATTGCTGAGTGAAGTAAGCCAGGATACGAAAGAAAGATATTGTATGTATCCACTTAATATATACCGATTACCTGCACTTTATGGTAGAGATCGAAATATTGGAGAGCATAAAAACAGTGAGAAGAGTTAGCGATGATAAGACAGCGTGGAACAGGGCAGGAGAAGAGAAGAGTATGGAGAAGGATAGCAAGAGAACAAATAGAGAGGCATGACATTAGTGGGATTCAGATATGGTTTATTACCTGTTCATGATCACGTGTATATTATTCTCAACTAGACAGGTCTGAGAAGTATTTCATGTTGGATAAAGTCTTTTACAAGCAAAATGATAAATAGTGATTGAATGTTTAAAAAAATAATTGGAATAATAATAATAATCTGGAAAAAGGAAAAGCTATCAGAAGATGATGATGGGGATTTTAATATCTTTGTATTGACTGATATGAATGGTATTCCTTCTGGAAAAAGAAATGTAATACACTGTAAAGTTATATGTGAGTCAATGTAATATGAACAAGATTATGATCATAATAAAAAAAATTAGAAAAGAAAACTAAAAGTTGAGGGTAACCTGCCCAACTTGATAAAGAACACCTATAAAAATACTTACAGTTAACTTCATACTTAATGGTGAACGACTAAATGCCTTCTCCTCTATGAGCTAAAGAAAAGAAGGAATATCTTCTCTCAACACTATCATTCGACATAGTGTTAGAAAACACAGCCACTGCAATAAGGCAAGAAAATGGGGGGTATACAAATGAGAAGGAATTAAATCACTTTTTCTATAAGCAGATGGTCTAAATGGGAAAATAACTAGGAATATACAAAAATAAAAAAGAAAGGAAAAAAGAAAAAAGTATCTTCTAAAACAAATGAGTTCCACAAGGTCACTGGATACAAGATAAACACAGGAAAGTTAATAATTATTCCTTGATATTAGCAACAAAAATGAGAAGACCAATATTACATACACCATTTAAAAATCACTGAGAAGAATCAAATACTCAGTGTAAAACTAGCAAAACATGTCTTAGACCACACAACACTGATGAAACAAATAAAAGAAGACTTAAATAAATGGAGAAGCATACCATCTTCAGAGATTAGAAGCCTCAACATAGCAAAGATGTCAATTCTTTCCACAGAGATACACATAGTTTTAACACAATTCCTATCAAAATCCTAGCAGGCTTTTCTGTGGATAGACAAACTTATCTAAATACTAAATGAAAAGGTAGAGGGATAAATAGCTCATTTTTCTTAAAAAAATGCTTTTAAGACTTGTTATATAATTACATTCATCAAGACAATATGGTGTTGGCAGAGGGATAAACTAATGGAACAGAATAGAAAATCCAGAAATAGCCTCATACAAATACAGCCAACTGATTTTGAACAAAAGCACAAGAGCAGTCCAATGGAAGAAGGAAAGCTTTTCAACAAATGGTGCTGAAACAATTGGACATCCATAAACAAACAAACAAACAAAAGAACCTTGACCTAAACCTTGTGCCTTGTAAAAACACTACCTCAAAATAGAATAAAACATTGGGTCATCAGAAAAGTCATGATGCATTTTTGCAGAGAAAAATACATCACGATTTTTCTGACGACCCAACTGATAGACAGACAGACAGATCAGGAATTCTCAAAAGTGAACAGTACAGAAAAAGAAATTATAAAACGGATAGAAGAGTTGAAGGGATATTTTACCAAAGAGGAAGAGATGTAGGGATGAAAAATTAGCACATGAAAAAATGTTTAATATCCTCGGCCATTGGTGAAATGCAATTATGAAATAGCAATGAACTTTCACTATATGTTTATCAGAACAGCTTAACAACTTTTTTTAATGACAACACCAAATGCTGGTAAAGGTGCAAAGGACCTGGGTCCCTTATGTGTAGTTGATGGGAATGAAGATAGTGCAGCCACTTTGGAAAAACAGTTTAGCAGCTTCCTAAAAACAAACAAAAACACAACAACAACAACAAAAACCCCACTAAACATGACCCATCTACCCAACAACAGGGCATCAATCCCAGAAAAATTAAAAATTTTGAGCATGCAAAAATCATACATCAATATTTATTGCAGCTTTCCTTGTAACAGTGAAAAGCTGGAGATAATAAAAATGCCCTTCAGCAAGTGAGTGATTAAACAAGCGGTTGTCCACTCATACCACGGAAGACCATAGCCAAGAAGCAGGAAGGAACTGTCAATACACATAAGTTGGTGGACCTCAGGGTACAATGACCCAACTTAGAATGATCACGTTCTGTATATTCCATTTATATGATGACTCGGAGTAGAGCCTTCCAGGCACTGGCTTAGTGGAGGGATTCCAGGTAAAAAATGCCACATTTGACATGGAAACTGCCCTGAGGCTGACAGTGACCTTGACGATGCCTGGGATAATGAGGAAGCCATGCTCAAAGACTGCCTAGAGCAAAAACCTTGTCTATCCAATAGCTTTCCCACTGCCCATTCAGGTTATACCTGGAACAGACCCTAAGCTGAGCCCCCCATGGTCACTGGTCACCTGCTTGAAGCTGCGCTTGCTCAGAGGACCAGCAGTTGTTGTTGCCTGTTCAGAAGACCAGCAGTTAGTGTCAGACATTTCCTAGCAAAACACCTGCTGGACCCACTGAATGATTTTTATAGCCCTGGCCACACTCCACCCCTAGGACAGGGACCCTGCATGACATCACCACATAATAGCAGATCCCTGCTGTCCTGGCTCCTCACCCCAAGAGAGCAGAGCCCGAGGCCAGGGATTCTGTGTGATGATAGTCTGAAGCCCTCCAAGTGCCCATGCAAGTTGCGTCCCAGAACTCAGGACGTGTTTGCTCATGAAGCCTCATCAAGATCACAGCTAATGGAACGCACACTCTTCCCCCATCCTGACCAGCTCCAAGGCTCGGCGTGGCCAGGGCTGGGGGCTGGGTGAGCAGAGATAGGCAGATAGAGGCCCATGAAAATGGGCTGGGGAGCTGTGGGAAGGTGAGGGCTGCTCTGTGCAATCTGCACCTGTCACTCACACCAACCCTGGCTGGTGCCTAGGCTAGGGCTGGCCTCTCCAGGACCCATCCCTTCAAAGAGACTGCCCTCTGTTACTGCCCCATGTAACCCATGGTGCCTCCTATGTGTTCTCACTGTATTTCTTCTCAGCTCAGACCTGTTTCACTAAACACAAGCCAGTGTCCAGTCTGGGGCAGGTCCTCCATGAAATCTGGCCTGACCCTAGCCTCCATCCATAGGGAGACCTGGGACCTGGGGGGCAGGGGAATTGCCAGAGGCTGCCTATGGGTCAAAGAAGCTGGCATTGGAACTAGGCACCGGGGTGCAGAGGCTGGAGGTGGAGCCCGCCAAGAAGACAGAGTTTTTCAGGGCTGGCCAGGCTGCAGACAGCAGTGCAAGGGAAGATGGACAGCAACAGAGTTCCTACTGGCAGGACAGAAGGGAGTCCAACCTTGGATAATGGAGGGGATGCTAGGACAAGGGCCAGGTAGGTAGGTGGGTCAGATTGGGGAAGGTCCTGGGATGGACAAAGGATGAGTCCCTGGGAATATCATGACAGTGTGATGAGAGCTCAGGAACCCTAAGCATGAACGTGAGACCCGTGAGTGTGCGCCAGCTGTCCAGGTGACAGAGGGACCCCAGATAACACTGCAGACACCGTCTCTTATTGTTCTCAGGGGAGGCAGGAGGGCACAAAGTGAGAAGGGGATGTCTTGGCCAAGGAGGCGAGAGGGCTGCAGCTGAGCAATATCCTCTTAGGACAACGCTGGTGGCTCAGGAATGTGGCATGTGGGGTAGTGCAGGTGACCCAGGAAGACCGAGCAGAGGGCCCTTGCTGCTCCCAGCGCTCTGGCAAAGGGATGAGGCTAGACATGCCCCAGAAAATCAGGTCTAGCAGCTGGCTCTGCAGCTCCTTCCAAGCCTACAGGGCCTGGGGAGGTGGGTCTGCTGCTGTGCCACCTGAAACATGAGCTGAGTCCTCTCCCACAGAGAGGAAGAGCAGTTATCCCCAGAAGGCCGGCATGTCTGCCCAGGAAAAGGCCCTGAGCAATGGAAGTAGAGTGATGTGCACCTTCCAGCTCACTGCGGGGCTTGGGCAGAGGAGCCCCAGGCCCCACTTCCACTGCTCTCTCTCACCTCAGAAGATTGCACACTCTGGTCTCTAAGAATGTTGAATTCCTGTTCATCGTGGGTTCTTTCAGAATGAATATGACTTTTTTTTAAAGAGATTTTTTTTACTACAGGGCATGTGTGCTCACTGGAGAGACAGAGAGACAGAAAGCGAGAAATCACCCCCAGGAAGGACGGTCATGCTGCAATCTCTTCACTTTCCTCCTGGGATTTTGGGAACACATGCACTCGGCATGAATTTTAAGCTGCTGGATCTGGGACTCGAACCATGGTCAGCCATGTGGGAGTCCAATGATATGACCATTGTGACAACTGCTGGTCCCAAATCGAGTGTGACTTAGACATGTGAAATGAAACACTAATTATCTGGATGACAATTTGGGTGGTAGTTAAACTGCGCAGCTGAGCTCTCTCATCTTCATCCTGGCCCTGTGGGGTAACGTGGAGTTGGGGTGGGGGTAGGGGTGGGGGCAGCGCAGAGGTTTGGGAGGATAACAGCCACCAGATTTACTTACCTGCTCTGGCAACATGGCACAGGAGGTAGCCTAAGATGCTGCTATGACAAACTCTGATAAAACATTTAAACACACACACAAACAGGCGCCAGCATGTGACGTGGTTATTAAGGCACTAGATCCCACATGGCTGACTCCATGGTTCAAGTCCTGGTCCCAGTGGCTCGAAAAACACACTGGGTATGTGTGTGTGCATACCTTAAATCTGATAGGATGGAGAAATGGAAGAGAAGGGACTGCAGCATGACCAGGCTCCACTGGAGGGCTGCTGTCTCCTTCTTCCTCTCTTTGTTTCTGTCACTCTGTCTCTCTTTCGTAAGCATACATGCCCCTTGGCAATAAAAATATATAATTAAAAAATTAAAAACTAAATAAATAATAAAATAACAACTGAGCTGGCATAATACAGGACATTCTCAGAGACCAGGGAGGAATCTAGGTGGGACAGGAAAGCTGAAACTGCAAAGACTTCCACCTTGGAGACTTCCAGCAATTCTGAAGTGATGCACTCTTCAGGGAACATTCTCAGGACACAAGTGAACAGCTAGGGCCTGAGTGAGGCAGGAAGTGAGGTAAAGGCCTCTTCCAGAATCCCCAGCCTGAGGGGATCCATCCCCTCAAACAGGGACCGGGGGAGCTCGGGCCTGGGAGAGGAGGAGTATCACCCAGGACCAGCTCTACAAAGGAGGGGACCCTCCTGGAACTGGTGCACGGTGCTGGTCAGGGCCCAAATCCCAACTCCCTAAGCCATAAGCCATGAGCCAAGTGTTCAGTCTCCGGCAGCCGCCAGATGCCTGGCGGATGGATGCAAAGGCCATCTTTGATGGAATACACCATAAACAGAACTCTCAGGGAACTGTTAGAGAAGTTCCAGCAAATACCAGCTCTCAGGCCAAAGCACACACAAACCACCATGAGTGAGAACTGGCAGGATCATGCACTTCTTGAGCAGCCTCTAAACACACAGTAGGGAGGTCTCTTCAAAAGGCCTGAAACCTGTAAGGGTGGAGAAAACTAAGTGGAGAAAGCAGAAACATGGTTTGAAAACAGGAGATTGTCCCTAACAGCACAAAGGAGGCTGGAAGGAGCTGGTGACAGAGAGGGCAAGGCAATCCCAGTGGCGCAGGTGCAGGTGGCAAAGGCTGCTCTGGGCACATGCTGCCTATGAGGCTGTGTTACATCCGGGGTTCACTCCAGGCTCCTGCCACACAGCCCTCACTGACCTAAGGGGCGGCCAGTGGAGTCTTCCCTGGGGGAAAATCAGGGTCTCTGCCTAGGGTTTCAGGCACAAGGTCTGTGGGGCTGAAGTAAATGATGAGGACACCCCTCCCACTGTGTTCTCCCCACTGGAGTCCAGTATTGCACCCAGAGGCCCCTGGCAGTTTAGAAGACTCGACTGTTATTGAGAGCTCTGAACCCTACTCCACCTAGCTGCCTGCATTGGTGTCTGTCAGCCAAGTTCATCTCCACCTCCAGCTTCTGTATCCCTCCCCCAGACACCCCAATCTTCTGCCTCCCACTGATGAGTGAGAATTTACAGGTTTGTCTTTCAGGGCCTGGTTTACTTCACTTAGTATTATTTCCTCCAGGTCCACCCTGATTTGATCATTACACAATGGATACATGTTTAGAAAAACAATACTGGACCCCATAAGTATACACAACTATTTTACATAAATTAAAAATCATAATACTGATTAAAAAATAAAAATAAGACCTGGGGGCCAGTCAGTGACATGGTAGTTAAAGTGACTGGCTCCCACATAGCTAACTGCATGATTCAAGTCCTGGACCCAGGAGCTTAGAATACATGCTGAGTGTATGTGTGTGCATGCGCAAAATCCTGAAAGGAGAATGGAGGAAAAGGGATTGTGGTGTGATCATCCCCCCCGCCCCCGCCCTGGGTGGGGGGGAGTGCTTTCTCACTTTCTCTCTCTCTCTGACTCTTAACTGTAATCACATATGCCCTGTAGCAAATTTTTAAAATGAATAAATAAATAAGACCTGAAGGGAACCCAAGAAAAAGGTGGAAAATCCTGACACCCTGCATAAAGACAAAGAGGGAAACCTCCCTCTAGAGCAGCACTTCTAGTCAGTCCTGTTAGGCATATTTACTTATTTCCTCTGTGAATGTGAGAGAGGGAGAGAGGGAGAGACAGAGAGGCCGAGAAACCCCAACAGGGTCTTGAAGCTATAATTTCTGTAGCCTCAGACAGTCCCAGATCATGGGCACATGGGTGCCTGGTGTACTCAAGGAGGTTAGATGTAAACCCAAAGCCTCCTCATGTGGGCCAGCCTTGCAGAATACTGTGTTTTACTGCTGTATTCCTGTCCAGTCCCCTACTGTACCCCAACTTAAATGAAGAACAAATCAGTAAGGGCCATTAGATATCTACAGAATACAAAGTTAGAGATGAAGCCGGGGAAAGAGGAAAAAAGTGGCTCAGAGGAACCAGGCATCTCTAAGGCAAGAAAATTTTTTAAAAAATAAAAACTCAATGAGGGGGCTGGCAGGTGATATGGTGGTTTAAGGCATTGGATTCCTACATGGCAGACTGAGGTTCAAGTCCCGGACCTGGCAGCTTGCTTTCTCGCTTTCCCCCATGTCTCCCTCTGGTCAAATTAAATAGCAACAACAACAACAACAAATGGAATTAAGTAAATAAATCATTCTTAAAAAGAAAAAAGAAAAAAAACCTCAAGGAGATGAAAGAAAAAAGTGGGAATAGCATGCCGTAAAAAGAAATATTCAGAAAATAAAAGGGAGTTCATGGGAATTTTGCTTTAAATGTGGCCCTATAAATAAAAATCTCAATAGAAGTGTTGGATAATGAAGTTAAAAACTCTTCTAGAAAATGAAGAGGGTAGAAAGAGAGACCCATCACCCAAATAATAGGATTTTCGGGAAAAAAGGAACAGGGAAAATGAAGAAAAAGAAATAATCCACGAATTAATTCCTGAGTATTTTCACAGGTGGATCTATGGGGGTCCCTGTCACGAAGCATGGAATGGACCTAAGTGAAGGTGCACCATAGCGCAAGTTCAGAACACAAGCACACAAAGCAGATTCTGCGAGCTGCCTGAGGGTCAGAAAGCACAACGGGTCCCATCCAAGGCTCGTCCAAGCGCCCAGAGTGAGGACAGCACTGAGCTCCTCAGCAGCAACCTTAGAACCAGAGCACAGAAAAGCACAACTGTCAGAGGAAGAAAGACCATCACCAACGGTGGTGGGCCCAATCACTGTGTCTCCCAAATCCCAATGTAGAAGCCCCAGCTCCCCGGTGTGATGGTACTGGGGCTGGGCTGCAAGAAGAACCAAGTAACTCCATATTAAATCCAAGGCCACAGGCTAAAATCCTACAGACTGGCCTTGAGCTTGTTTTCTTTTTTTTGGCATAATAATTCTTGTTCTTTTTTTTTTTTTTTTTGAGAAACAAATCATAGTTTTGGTAAGATTTTACAGAGACCAGAGCACAGATCTTGAGACTGCAACCCAAGAAGCAGACGTGTTCCAAGAAGATAAAAACATCTGTCCTGATGACCCAGTGCAGCTGATGCAGCTGTAGCTGAAAACAACGATCCCAATGGCAATGAGTCTCCTGCATGGGACCAATGAGATGATGAGCTACAGTGCTGGGCAAAAACGGCACGTGGCAGGGCCAGCAGGTGACCTGGTGGTCAAGGCATTGGAGTCTCACATGGTCAACCGTGGTTCAAGTGCTGGACCTAGTGGCTTGAAAATCACGCCAGGCACAAAAGTGTGCATGCCCAAAATCCAGAGATGAGAATGGAGGACAAGTGATTATGGCACAGTCATCCCCCAGGGGTAGGGGGTGATTTCTCATTTTCTCTCTCTGTCTTTGTGTGTGTGTCTCTCTCTCACCAGTGAATGCCTAGGGGTATGGCAAAAAAAAAAAAAAAAAAAAACAAAAAAAACACTCCAGCATATGGCTCTCCTCTCTTCCTTATAAAGGAAGGGGACAGGACCAAATGGTCTTAGAACAGTAGTCCACAATCTTCCTAAATTGCTGGCTTCTTGAACAAAACTACCTTTCCTTTCCATCATCACCTGTCTCTTGAGTATTGGCTTTTGAGCAGTGAGGATCTGAATTTGGGTCTGGTGCTAGTTCCACCAGGTTTCAGTACAAGGTGGCGGGGCCCTTAGTGGTGATTAGGTTTAGATGAGGTCATGATGGGACATGTGCCTTTACAAGGAGAGGACAAGAAACCAGCGCCCCCTGATGGTTCTGCAAGCCAGGAAGAGAGGCTGCAGAAGGAACCAACCCTCCTAGACCTTGATGGCAGACTTCCAGCCTCCAGAATGATGAGAAGATGAGTGTCTGT
Source organism: Tupaia belangeri chinensis (assembly GCF_000334495.1). Classification (NCBI taxonomy): domain Eukaryota; kingdom Metazoa; phylum Chordata; class Mammalia; order Scandentia; family Tupaiidae; genus Tupaia; species Tupaia belangeri. Next base: position 1,670,981 of record NW_006204006.1, on the reverse strand, counting down.
GTTGAAGTCCCCAGGCTGCTATTTGCTGGGCAGTCTAAGCTAACAAAGACACCTCCTGTGTCCCTCCCCATCCACCAAAATCAGGGAGTGAGGCTGGGGAAGACCCCTGTGACTCAGAGACCAGAAGTCAATCACAGGAGAGAAAAAGGGCCAGAGGGCCGGCCTTAGAGGATGTAGAGGATGGTCAGTCAAGGTTCAAACAAACAGAAATCTGACCTGAATGAATACCCTGAGAGGTGACTTAGCATATAGGGGCAGGTTAATTTATACAGAACACCAAAGAGCAAAAAACACAAAACTCAGGTGATACAGGGAGTTTGCAGGGAAAAGCTGTGCACAGCCTCCACAGGGTTACAAGCATGCAAACAGCACATCCTGACCCAGCCAGACTGCAGGGTCTATGTTGGGATGGTGGCTAGGGAGAGGGTGGGACAGAGGCTGGATCCCAGGCCTCACCTACCTTGTCATCATCCTCACAGGTCATGACATTGGAGAAGGGGATCTCAGCCTTGAACATCTTCCGGCAGTGCATGAGCTGCACCAGCAGGTAGCACACAGTCTTGAACTTCATCCTCTTGGCAGGCTTGATATCCGACAGAATCAGGCCTGGAAATATCTGTGCAAACACATGATGGGCAAGAGAAATGCTGTGGTGAAGACACATTTTGCCCCTCTGGCTGGGAACGTGTCCTTGATGGCAGCAGCCAGCCCAGGGCTCTGGGACCCCTCTGCTCATTGCCTACTTTGGACCAAGCACTGGAGAATCTACTAGGAATAGAGCAGCGATTGGAACAATCTGTTCTCAAACCATACTGAGGGCCTCGAAATACAAAGTGTGAACCAAATCCCAGAGCAGGGCAAAGGGAAGTTTAGGCCCAGTGAGGTGTGTCCACCTGAGGGCTTGGGACAAACATCACTTCCCAACTTCTGCCATCTCATTCAGTTCCCAACGCTTCCCATTCTAGAGATGAGGAAAGAGGCTGGAGATGGGGACTGCTGGGCAGCTAAGAGGCTGGGTCTGCCCTAGCTGAGGCTAAGGGTCCCATGACCTCATAGTCCTCGAGGCCTGGGCTGCCATCTGCGAAGTGAGATGACTATCACCCCCAGGGGCCTTATCAAAGTCACACGAGGTGGTATCCGAATAGGAATCCAAGACACCTCAAGGATGAAGGCAGGTCATCCTTACCAGGTGTCCTGTCCTCCCCAAGAGATCTGGGGCTCCACCCCTGCACCCCCAACACTCGACCCCAGTGTTCCTTCAGGAACATGAGGCCCACAGCTGGCTGGTTCACAGGCACTGGCCACACTCTTGGCCTAACTACCAAGGCCCACACCTGACCCTACACCCTAACATTACACCCACACCTGACCAAGTATCCACACCTGACCCACCCTTCCACCTGACCCAGTCCCTTACCCAGCCCAGCCCCCCACCTTAGCCTGCACCTCCACCTGCCCCTGCCTCTGACCTGAGCCTGCCCTTAACCTGAGCTGCACCTCACCTGGCCTTGCACCCCCACCTAATCCTGCACCCCTCACCTGACCTGGCACCCTCACCTGACCCTGCCTTTCACATAAGCTGCGACGCTCACCTGATACTGTGTCCCCACCTGACCCTGAGCCCCCACCTGAGCTGCACCCCTCACCTGACCCTGCATCCCCACCTGATCCTACCTCCTACCTGAGCTGCCTCCCACCTCTCACCTGACCCTGCATCTCTCACCTGCCATCCTGCTCTCCCTGCAGGGCTCTCATGCTCGCTTTGCAGGGGAGACCAGGAGAGAGGGAGGACAAGGCCAGCCCAGCCCCAAGATGGCCTGGTCTCTGATTGCTGGTGTTCTGTTCAGTCCTCCCTCTTACGGTCCCCCACACAACTCCAAGTGGCAAGGCCCAGGGCACAGTGTGGAGGTGACTCCCCACCAAGCAGCAAGCCCACAGGAGAAGGAGTGTTTGGAGGAGGAAGTGAAGCTCTGCACAGGCCTGGCTGTTCAAGGGGCAGTCAAGTAGGGAACTTTCCACTGCCTACCTTCCGCCGATGGGATGGCACAATGAAAAAGGTCTCAATGTTGTGAGTTTTCAAGAAACTGTTCCTCTCATGTCCATAACCCGGCTCCACCTCATAGTCTCCATTCAGGCACGCTAAGGTTGTCTTTGTGATGTGAACCTTCCTGCAAGAAGAGAAGGCAGAGATGCAAATGGCATTGTGGGCCGCTGAGATCTGCACCGCGAGGCCCTGAGTGCCAGGGAGCACATGTGGCATCCATGTGCTGGGATGGGACAGGCCAGCACAGGCTCTAAAATGCCCTCTTTCCAGGGCAGCAGCAACATAGGCTACCTATTGTGGGCAGCCCTGAAGAGCCAGGGGTGGGCGGCTCGTGTCCCTAAGGCCACAGATGGCCAGTTAAGGGACCAGGCATTGTGCAAGGACAGCAGGGGCTATGGAGAGGACCATAGGGTGGACTGACACACTCTGGCAGCTAATGGGGGGGGGGACAGCTAGAAAAATCCTACAAAGTGGGGATGCTAGGTCAAGTTAGGGGTGCAGGATTAGGTGGGGGCACAGGGCCAGGTGAGAGGTGCAGCTCAGGGACTGGGAGATAGAAGAGAGGAGGGGAGAAGGGCAGGTGGATAGAAGGTCAGTGAGAAAGAAAAGGGGGAGCTCCCCGAGCACCTGGGAGCAAGGCTCAAGACAGGAGCTCGCCACCATCCACGTGGAAGGCAGTACCATCTGTGAACTTGCCAGAAATGCCATTGGCTGCCATGGCCGAGGGCTACCTTCCATGGATGGCTCTGCAGTGGCTTTGAGGAGGATTTCCACACTTAGCCCTAAGAACCACAGTCCTGTAATCTCCCTTCTGTGTTATTTCGCAGCCGCTGCTCAGACCGCCAACTCCTCAGAATACCAGGGCCCCTCAGCCATGCCAGGGGCTCAGCGTAAAGGAAGAGCTTCCACATGAGTCATCTGGGAGGACCAGTAAGAACGTAGGCCCAAGGATGCCAGCCCTCTGGGTGGGGAAGGCCCTGAGAGGGGAGACAGAAGGAGGCCCCAGCGCTGTGCAGAAAGGTGGGCCAGAGCTGATGGTGGAGGTGCTGCCCTGAACAGGCAGAGTGATGTGTGAGCACCAGAATTGGTGCATGACAGAAGCGGACATGTGTGATGCCCAGACATATGCTGCCAGCTCCTCATAGGGGGAAACTGGGGATCGCGACCGCATGACTTCTGGGCCATGACATCATTCTCCCCAGCCTACTGCCGTGAGATGGGAAAGGTAACCTGCATTCCATTCTCCAGGTAGTCTTTTATAGACCAGGGCATACTGACTTCATCTAATGGTGAGGACAAAGGAGGCTGGTGAAATGGAAGGCCCCTGAAAGCACACACCCATGAGGGTGCATCCTGGCTCCAGAAGGAAATCAATCACTTCCCGGAGGGGTTCTTGTCGCAGCACTGTCCAGGACAATGTTCAAGAAAATAAAACCAGAAAAAAGCAAAACAGGGAAGTGATATGAGCCACAAGAAGAGCCCGTGCCACCAGCAAAGTAGCCACTGCACCTGCCTCTGGACCTCTAATCCACAGCCACCCTTCTGCAGACCAGGCTCCCAGGGGTTAAGGGCCCAGAGAAGGGTGCTAGTAGGGCTGGATGGGACCCCCCTACAGGGAGGCACACTGGAGGTGTGGCTGGGATGGTCTTGACACTGAGGGACAAATCAGAACACCTTGCAGACACCCCCAGGAGCATGGCCAAACCTGGGGCGAGGACTCAGGCTGAGGGGGCATGGCCACCACCCCAAGCCCTGTCCCAACTCACCCTGGCAGGCCAGCGGCTTCCATGACATTGGCTAGGGTCACGTCGTTGGACCACACATCGTATTGCCACTTGCGCAGGCCCAGGACACCACAGAGGACCCGACCGGTGTGCAGCCCCACGCGCATGTTCAGGTCCACCTCAGTGGCCTCGGCCACAGACCTGCAACACAGGCAGAGTATGGGGCTGGGGCCCCCCAGCACCACCATGGACACTGCTGAGGACTGCTCCCCAAGGCCCCAGCAACAGGAGGGGTGGGACTCATGCCTGCTGCACCACAGCTTCCTTGTGCTGGGACCAGGCACATGGAAATCTCACAGTACCTTCCCACCCTGCTGTGATTTTTTGGTGCAAGGTGGGCAGTACCACCGCAGCAGGGTCTCCTTCTCACACCATGGCATGACAGTTCAGGGGGCTCCCCACACCCATCCCTGCCCAGGAAAGCACTCAGAGGAAAATAAGCCAGGACCTGAGAACCCCAAAATCACTGTTAACTTATCCTTGGGGAGCAACACCAGGGTGGTGTGGACTAACAACGGACTCCACATGGCCACTGCCCCATCAGAAGGGCAGCCAAAGGCAGGTGACCCACTGGAAAACCGGGACAAGATGCCGGCCAAGCACTGTGCTCTGCTTCCATCCCATTCCCTTCCTGACATGCACTCAACCCCAGGCCTCAGGGTTGGAGATGAAGACTGTGTCTACATGTCAGCCTGGTGACCAGAGGGGCACTGATAGGCACTGGGATGGAGAGGGCGGAGCTCGGGAAGTGTCCTAGGGAGCAAACCAGAGTTGAAGCAGGTGCTGAGAGAACTCAGGATTTCTAGGGATCTCGGTCAGCCTAGTTGACTCCAAGCCTCAGCTTCCTAGTGCGTAAGCCCAGCTCCGGCAAAACTGGCTCTGATGATTTCTGAAGTCACCCAACTGCGCCCTGGTGCACCCTGATGCTTATGGGAGCAGGCCAACCTACTTCTCCCATTCCACCAGGTGTCCAAGTATAAAACAAGGTGCAACACCAACCCCTCAACACTATCAAGCAGGGCCCATGACAGCAAAGCTGGCCAACCCCTTATTGTGCCTCAACCCTGCTGTGTGCTCTGCCTGAGTCCTGTCCTGGAGGCCTCTGGGCATCTCGTCATCCTAATAACACAGGTCATGAGAAGCCCAGACTTAACCTGCTTATCTGAGAAGGAACTGTCTGTCTCCCCACCCTGATGCCCCCAAAGAGGCTGAAGGAGCTCCTGTAGGGCTAAGCCCCCATGGCCTCTGGCCACCCTCTTGGCTTGTCATTCTAACAGGAACAGCTCGGTCCATCACAACCACTGCCCCATACAAGGGCCTGTCCCTAAGAACCAGGTCACACAGCAGCCCCTCAGTACTCTGAGACAGTGGCTGCCAAGCTTTGTGTCCCAGAATGCAGGACTCTGGAACCAGACACATCTAGATGATATCCTGAGGGTCCTAGCCCACGCAGAGCTTCAGGAGCCGCTGAAGTTCATTTTCCACAGGTTTACCAGGAGAGGTACTTGGGAGCTCAACTACTGCTGTATCTATAGTAGCTACTTTGTTTTACACATTTTGAATGCAATTTGTTTTAAATTTGCATTTAATTTTTTCAGTTGTTTGTCAATCTCCAATTAGAGGCACTGAAATAAAACATCAAAGTTAAAATTTACTTTTCAAAAATGGAAGTGATGAACATTGCAGGTGCTGTTTCTGTGTACTTTTAGCATTTATACTGCTGCCAGTATGAAAGGCAGGGACTTCTGGAATGCATGTCCCCCCTCATGTCCACCAGAACAGTGCATTAGGCTCCCCACGCAGCCCCTTGCCAGTCTCCAACAAATCCACACTCTCAGGGCACCGACTACGCAGAGCTTTCTGCCAATCCCTCCACCCCTGATCTTTCCCAATACTCTGCCTCAAATATCTCCATTCTGGAAACATCAGAGCTGACATTAATTGGACAATTACAAGGTGAGTATTTCCGACTCCGAGAAGCTGAAATGTGAAATGCTCCAAAGTCTGAAACTCTTTGAGCACTGATATGAAGCCACAAGTGGAAATGTTCACGTTCAACCTCATGTGGTAGGTCACCATCAAAATGCTGCAATACGAGGTACAGTATAAATTACCTCCAGGCTATGCTACACGTATGTGCTTATGAAACACAAATGAATTTCATGCTACACCTGTGTTTTATCCCCAAGCTCTCATTATGTGAGTAAAAATATTCCAAAATTGGGAACCAGCAGTTAGCATAATGGCTATGTCACTGGACTCCCAAGTAGTCAACCACGGTTCGCGTCCTGGACCCGGTGTCTTAAAACTCACGCCGGGCGCGTGTGCGTGTGTGCCCAAGATCCCAACAGGAGAATGGAGGAGAAGGGATTGCTGCGTGACCATTCCCCCTGGGGGGTGAGTTCTTGCTTTCTGTCTCTCTGTCTCTCTTGGTCTGTCTGGTGAGCGCACGTGCCCTATAGCGAAAACCTCTCCAAAAAAAAAAAAAAGAAAAATATTCCAAAATCCAAAAAAATTCCAAAATTCGAACCACTTCCGGCCCCAAGCATTTCCAATAAGGGACACTTGGCCTGTGCTTTTCAATAAACCGTTAGTGGTACTGTCCTCACTGTGACTCCTCTGGGCTCTGTTGTCCCTGGGATGCCTGAGTCCAACAGAACCTCCAACTGCATTTCCAAGGAACCAAAATTTTCACAGCCTTTGGTGTCATTGTCCTGTTTTTCTTATTTAAGTTCTCAATCTCATTCACCCCAAGTGTTTCCTGTGTAGGACGAAAGCCCAACACTCACCTTGTGCTTCACCCACCCTTTGTGCAGGGGAAGAATTGAGAAGGGGCCCTCTCTATAGCACGGGGGCCACTGGCAGCCCCTCAGTATAAACAAATTCTGGCAGAAATCTGGCCACAGCTACCCTGAAGCTTGAAAACAAAAGGATGGGCAAGTCGACATTTGTTCAATACACGCCAATTGAGCTTAGGTAACTCAGCCATTATTCTACGCATCATGGCTACAGCTGTGCACACAGCGGAGAATAAAAGAGGACAGTGGGCACTAGAGAGGCTGATTCGCTAACAAGGAGGCAGAATATCCCAGAAATGCTGACAACACGCACACTTGCAGTGGCTCCAACCCCCACACAGCATGGTGGAAAGAGCAGACAAAACGGTTTCAGACTCACACATTCAAGCTTAACCTGAATGTCAGCTCCTCGTGGCCCCTCCTGGGCCTCGGTGTTCCCATCAACAAAACTGCAACTCGGGAACCAGCAGTTAGCGTAATGGCTATGTCGCTGGACTCCCACGTAGTCGACCGCGGTTCGTGTCCCGGACCCGGTGGCTTAAAACTCACGCCGAGCGCGTGTGCGTGCGTGCCCAAGATCCCGAGAGGAGAATGGAGGAGAAGGGATTGCGGCGTGACCATCCCCCCTGGGGGGTGATTTCTCGCTTTCTGTCTCTATGTCTCTCTCTGTCTGTCTGGCGAACGCACGCGCCCTACAGTGAAAATCTCTCTCAAAAAAAAAAAAAAAACTGCAACTTTTCCTTCTGGAATATTCTGGACTTGGAAACCCCAGATACCCTAAAATTTTTAGGAAAGCCATGTGTGGTGAGTGGGCTGTGGGAGCATATAACACTCACTACCAAAAGAGTATCCCTCACTAAGCACATCAGCAGGGCTGGCTCTGACAACGGGAATGCAGAGACCAACGGAGGGAGTCCCCAGGTTCACTGCTGAGAGAGCAAGCAGTGCTCTGTGGCCCCTATAGGCCAGCCTATTAAGAGTAGGTGCTGCTGAGACCAGCAGTTAGCGTAATAGCTATGTTGCTAGACTCCCATGTAGCGACCGCAGTTCGAGTCCCAGACCCATTGGCTTAAACTAACGCTGGGAGCAAGTGCGTGCGTGCCCAAGATCCCAAGAGGAGAATGGAGAAGGCATTGTGGTGTGGCCATCCTCCCTGGGGAGTGATTTCTCACTTTCTGTCTCTCTGTCTCTCTCTGTCTTTCTGGCAAGCGAGCACACCCTGTAGCAAAAACCTCTAAAAAAAAAAAAAAAAAAGAGAGAGGAGGGGCTTTCACCTAAGAACCTCTAAAAAAAAAAAAAAAAGGAGAGAGTAGGTGCTGTCACTGACAGCCAGGTGCTAGGTAGACAAGCTTCCCATCCAGAGTCAGGTTCACTATTTGTCTAATGCCCGAGATGGGCATCCCATGAAGGGGACAGCCATACCTGCCAGAACTTAAAGATGGGAAAACATGGTAAATATGCCTATTATCCATTTTCCCCAAAGGGGTGAACATTCTGCAAAGTAGAAAAACAAGATCATTCCTCACTTGCTCGACAAATAGGTGATTCTGGTCCCTACTAGCCCCGTGAGAAGTCGAGCTCACTCCTGCTGCACGAAGGCAGGCTCTGTGCCGGCAGAGACCCCCTTCACCACTTCATAGTCATTTCTTTCCATTTATCTTCAGTCCAGCAACAGCGAGTGCCCTGGCCCTTCAGAAGTCTGTCCTACATGCAGAACTGTGGGAACAGGTTGTTGCGTTTTCAGCAACAGATAATGCTGGTGCAGGTGCTGTCAGCCAGGCAGCAGCCAAGAGAGAGCTGATGGTGGAGCCCCCACCCTCGTCTTCAGCGAAGCCCTGCAGAGCCAAGGGGTCTGTACAAAATGCTTAGAGAATCTCATGCCGGCCAAATCATCCCAGATGCCATAGCATTTCCTGCCCATTCAGAATTCCCCAAGCCTGGAGCAGACCTCACTGTGGCCCTTGACAGGGCACCTCTCTGACTGCAGGTCGCCTCCACCCCAGTCACCCAGAAACTGTGCCCAAGCCCAGGACTCCACCAAGAGAGGAGGTGACAGCCACTGAATCTGGCCTCTCCAAGCATGACCAGCTCCTTCGGAGATAGGAAGAGTTTTCTGGAACAGAAACAGGCTCAACTCAGAAGGCAACCTCGTCCCAGCATGGTGGCAAGGGGCAATAGCCCAACTGCACAATGCCCAGCATGAAGCACTCAGAGAACCACCAGCTCTGGCCACTTCACTCATTTTCCTGAGTTTGTCTAGGGGCATTCTCCAAGATTTTAATACTCCACTCCACTCTGAGGTAGGAGGCAAGGAAATACAGAGACTCTCTTCCTCTGTCTCGATGTGTGAGAAGGAACACCTGGCCCTGTGTACCCAGTGAGGGAGGGTGCAGTCCCTTCGGAAGGCCACACTCTATGGAAGAACAGCCAGATGCAGGAGGAGCTGGCTGGCTCTGGGACAGTAAGTAGGAGGAAGAGCTTGCTGGTTGAGGCCCCCTTCTGAGCTCATTCTCTTTGGTGGCCGTCCTTCCGGTCCAGAGCTGGGAACACAGAACAGGGGCTCCCGGTTTGTTAAGATTCCTGCAGCCTTTGGGACTAGCAGTTAGCATAATGGCTATGTCACTGAACCCCCATGTAGCTGACCGCAGTTCGAGTCCCAGACCTGGTGGCTTAAACTCATGCCAGGCTCGTGTGCATGCATGCCCAAGATCCTGAGAGGAGAATGGAGGAGAAGAGATTGTGGCGTGGCCATCCCCCCTGGCGGGTGATTTCTCGCTTTCTGTCTCTCTGTCTCTCTCTTTCTGGCAAGCACATGCACACTATAGCAAAAACCTCTCCCCCCCCAAAAAAAAAAATTCCTGCAGCCCTGGGTATTCCTTGGAAATCAGGAGCTGGAACAAAGGGCAGCCACAAGCACCTGGGCAGAATGGTCTCTAGTAGCAGGGCTAGAGATGTGGTGTCAGGATCCCAGGGCTTGGAAGGCCACGAGTCTGCCGAGAGGCAGAGAGTTGGTGCCAAAAGGCCAGGTGGGCAGCCTGAGAGGACATGGTTTGTGGAGCAGTGGCCCATGAAGAGCACATGGGGGCTAGCCTGCAGGTCTGCTCTTGAGGCAGGTGCAATTATCAGAGGGCAGCCACCGGGTTTCCTGGGCAGGGCAGGATGGGGCGCTGCCATGGAGACAGTGAAACCAGGATGTGCACATGGAGCAGCACAGAGGGAAGCAACACCCCCTGAGGCCCGGGCCGGATGGAGATGAAGCATATGTGACCACATAGAGCCCACGTGCCCCACCAGGAAGACCCCAGTGCACACACCAGGGTCGCTGCGCCTCAGGGGTACAAGGCTGTCTCTTTCAGTGCCATGAGTCACAAGTGAGCACAGGTCAGCCTGAGCACCACTCGATGTCACCTGAACCTGTACCTGCCATGGGGTGGGGGCTCTAAATACTTACATAGGAACGAACACCTGTCTCCTATAGTCCCCAGTTGCAGACCTCACTTCAACCCACATCACATGAAGCAAGGTCTCATATGATCAGATATGATACATATCTAGATAGTATGATATATATAACATATGACATGACATGTGTGATATGACATGACATATGATGTGATGTGACATGACATGTGATGTGATGTGACATGACTTGGTATGGTCTATGCTGATGAGATATAGTATAAGGACCGGACTGTGGTGTGGTGGTTAAGGCAGCTAGATACCACATAGCCGGCTGCGCAGTTCAGGTCCTGGAACCAGCAGCTGGAGAAACATGCCAGATGCATGTGCGTGCAGGTCCAAAACCTAAAAAGGAGAATAGACAAGGGATTGTAGTGTGGCCATGCTTTCTGGTGGGCACTTTCTCACTTTCTTCTTCCTTTTTTTTTTTTTTAAAGAATTCTTATTAGGTTATTCTTCTGGAATACTCTATAGGTTCACATATTTGTTATATGGGGATATATTTTGATTTCATTTACTCTCTCTCTCTCTCTTTCTCTCTCTGTCTCCCTCTGGCAAGTGCACATGCACCCTGGCAAAAAGTTCTTTTTAAAAGATACATTATGGGACTAGCAGGAAGCATGGTGATTAAGACACTGGATTCCCACATGGCTGCACGTGGTTCAAGTCTTAGACCTGGCAGCTTGAAAATTGAGCCAGGTACAAGTGCATGTGTGCCTAAAATCCCAAGAAGAGAATGGAGGGGAAGCGATTGCAGTGTGGCCATCCCTCTGGGGAATGATTTCTCACTTTCCCTGTCTCTGTCTTTCTCTCTCTGGTGAGCACACACACCCTATGGCAAAAAATCTTTAAAAGAAAAAAAAAAGAAAGAAAAGAAAAAAAATACATTATAGGGCCAACAGGTCATTATAGGGCCAATAGGTGGCACAGAGGTTAAGGTACCTGGATCCCATATGGCTGACTCTGTGGTTAAAGTCCCAGACCTGGAAGCCTGGGAATCACGCCAGGTGCATGTGTATGCATGCCCAAAATCCCAAGAGGAGGTCAAGAAGAAGGGATTGCAGGATGGCCATTCCCCCTGAGAGTGATTTCTCACTTTTTCTCTCTCTCTCTGGTTAGCGCACACACCCTACAGCAAAATTTTTTAAAAAATAAGATACAAATAGGATGATAATAATGTAATGTAATATATAATAACACTTAACGTGATATAACATGATGTGAAATTTGCCATGATACAATATGATACTCACAATGCAATGTGATGTAATACATGAGATCTGAAATATGGTATAATATATGGCACGGTGTGTAACAACACATTAGATGACATGTGATATGGCACATAATACATATGATATGGTATCTAATATGACACATGATATTTGATATGTGACATCACATGCTATAGCTGATGTAACATGATATACACATGATTGATGTGTTGGGATGCTTTGAGTATGCCCTCAAGCATGATGTGATGTGACTTGACATGTGACAGAATGTGACGTCCTTTCAGAGAACAGCACACCTTTCCCACCTGCACCCTTTGTTCCCGGTGTCTGCCCAATCTCTCTCTCTCTCTTTTGTTTGTTTGTTTGTTTGTTTGTTTGTTTTGCCATAAGGCTCATGTGTTCACCAGAGATAAAGAGAGAAAGTGAGAAATCACCTCCATCAGGGGGGTCATGCCATAATCCTTTCTCTTCCAGTTTCCTCTTGGGATTTTGGGCAAACATGTACCAAGTGTAACTTTCCAGCCACCAAGTCTGGGACTCTAACCACACAGCCAGCCGTGAGAGATTCAGCACCTTAACCTCCATGCCACCCGCTAGCCCCAGTCTCTTTCTAGGCAGTGGCCCTGATATTTGGCTGGTACTGAGATTCTCAGGGGGCTTTTCCACTCAGTTCTACACCCAGACCAGCCACCTCAGGCTCAGGGTGCAGCAAGCACATCCCACCTCGACACTGTGCTGGATGGTACAGGCTGTCAGAGGCACTGGCTCCCTCTTGGGGCTCTCCCCGACACTCAGGTCTCAGGGGCATCATCCAGGGGAGCCCAGGATGCAAGAACACAGGGAGTGTCCTGCCACTTTCTCTAGGGGATGTTCCTTCTGCAGGCAGCTACTCCATCATTCCTTCCTCACAGTTCTCCTGAAGAACCTTCACGCCAAGCCCCATTAGCTCCTGTGGTTGGAGGGGCCATCCCCTCCAGGCTATGAGGTGTCTACATTAGAACTAGCTCCATCTGCACACACACATACACTTCCGTTAAAATGGAATTCAGCTGGATGTGGCTGCCCTCTCAGAACACCTTGTCCAACAAGCTATGGAGGGTGCTTTTCTGCATGACTTGGGCATGGCCGACAATGCACGGATCTCCGTGGACTTGAAACATCACAAATAACATGTAAAGGAGTAGTCAAGGCATCATGTCTCAGCGCAGGGGATTCCTGAAGCAGCATCCGTTCTCTGGCGGCCTCGGACAGACCCCAGGATGCGGTACAGAAGGTGCTGGGCTCCCAGATCACCAGGGCGAGGACCCTTGTCATCCCACAGGCACTTACGTGATGGTGTCGATCATGTCAAGCCCCATCTCCACGCAGCAGTGGGCGTGGTCAGTCTTGGGCTGGGTGAGACCTGACACGCAGTAGTAACAATCCCCCAGGATCTTGATGCGACGACAGTGGTTCTCCTTCAGGGAGGGCAAAGCACAGGGTAAATAAGTGATGGTGTCACAGACAGTGCCAGTGACCTAAGCAAGAGGAATGGCCATACCTCTGCCTAGGTCACACGCTCATGTAGTCACCACAGCCTCTCGAGAATGCAGTAGCTTCTCACAGCTAAGACCGGGCTCACACTAAGCTCCCCTCACTGTCCCAAGACACTGTCTCGTGGCCTCTTTCCACATGGGTGTCCACCCCCAACCACTTCACTTGGCCACCCATCTATCCTCCAGGATCCACCTCTGTGAGAACTCTGCACATTTCCCTGGATTTGTATGATACCTCCCATGAGGTCATCCCAGATAGCCCCTCTGGAATGCGCTAGAACCCCAGCTGCAGCTTCTCCCCATGAAGGTCAGGCCACACCAACCTGGGTGACCCTGGAGCCTCTGGCCTCCCCACCCATGTGGCACACTCTGGAAGGCACCAACCATGGCTGGGTGTCCACTTGCTCATCTACACAACAGCATGATAAGGGCTATGTGGAAGATCGGCGCAAGTGTGGCTCAATCATGTCAGCTGGGATCATTTATCGCGACTGTCACATTTAGTGCAAGGAAAGCGTTAAAACAACATTTCTAAACATTCCCATTTCAGGATGCCTCTACATCCAGAAATACAAAAATCTCACAAAATTCTGAGTCCCTTGACCAAAGCTACTGACACTTACCAACAAGAAGCTACAACTGCACATGCATTTGAAGATGATAGTAGATCCACTGCATGTTACCATCATTCACAGTTTATGAAAAATTACGCTGTTTCCCCAAATGAGACACACGAGTGCGGAGCACAACACTGCTGTGTGTTCCTGCGCATCTGGTGCTTGTCTCGGAGCAGACAGTGGCCTCGCTGACCACGTCCACATTCAGTCATTCAGGTGCACTGTTTCCATGGCTATCTACAAAGGAAACAGCTTCACATGGGTGAGGAAGGACCTCACAGGCCCCTGAAGATGTCCCATAAAGCCAAGAGCTCCCAGGAGCCTACTTTGAGAAAAGGCACCTAAGGCTCGTGTTTAATTTTATCCTACAGTTGCACATAAATGAGCTGGCTCTGCAGGTATCTTTGAGTGCTGCGAGTGTATCAGGGTAGGAATTCTCAGGTGTCACTATCCTCATGCTCACAAGTGCCCCACATCCCTGCAGGACTCCTTCCAGAGGCCATGTTGGGGGCAGGAGAGGAACCAGAGCTGGTGCAGAGTGAGTGGGGAGGGGCTGCTACTGACCCACAGGAAGCCCCCACCCCTGTCCCTGGGCCAGGCAGGGCTGGCATGGCAGCTAAGTGGTCAGGGGTGTCTCCGGGCCTGTCCATGGAGTTGTCTTCCCAATCTGAACAGAATGCTGACCCCTGCTGCTTCCTGAAGCTGCCCTTGAGAGATGACCTGGCCACTGCTGGGCATCTAAGCAATAGACCCTGTCGGCCATTTAGATGGCCCCCTACCAGCTCCTGGCACCCTGGGCCGCTCTCAGCACACTAAGACATAGACACACAGATGGGAAGGAGGCAAGCAGAGGCTTAGGCAGCAAGAGGAACACTGAGACCAGACTTGGAAAGCGTTCTCAATGGCTGAGTATGCTGTATCCTGCAGCCTCCTCCCATTGACAGAACACTGGTCAAGGAGGCTGGTGGGCATCCATTCGTGGCTTGGTGGGGGGGTGGTCCTCTGGACCCTTCAACCTCTACATGACCACAGACACCACCTAACCCTTAGAATGCTGGCCTTCTAGTCTACAGAAGAAGGTTTTCCTATGGGCCCCAATAGGTTGGGCTGGTGGCGACACAGCCTGTCACAGGGGTTGGGAACCTGATGGCAGGTCTTCATGGCAGCTGCTCAGTTCTGCAGCAGCCCTTTGCCCTATGTCCATAGGCCAGGATCCACCTGCTCAGAGCCTGATATGGGGCCCATAGTAATCTGGGTGAGGCTCTCTGCGCAGTGGTCTATGCAGTGGTTCTTGTCAGCACAGCATCTCAGAGCCTGGTTCTAGTGCTCAAGAGACCTGCATGACTCTTCACAGCCAGCGCAGATGTCCATGCACTGGGATCCCAGTGTCCTGTGTGGAAATCTGAGGAAGGCCCTGGCCAGCCTTCTCAAGCCCCACCCACCTGAGTCCCCAGACCCACAAACAGTTCTAGACTCTCTCTCCTGGTACTTCTATGTCTGTCCCCACCTGCAATATCATCATTATCCTGCAGGGGGCATCCCACAGTTTCCCAAACCAGGAACCAGGCAAGAATACAAGGCCAGGGAGGAGCAGCTGCCACTTCCACACTCAGCCTCCCCCAACCCAGGCCCTAGGCCCCTCCCATCCCTTCCTAGGGCTCAGAGACCTCCATGGAGAACTTAGGACTTGGAATAACTCTCCTTGGTGGTCCCATGGGTGGGGGCTCCTCTGAGGACCCCATGGAAACTGTGAGACCTGTTAGCTGCTGGGTCTCTTCCCATACATAATCTGCGAGGGTCTCCTACTCCTGATTCTGGGACCTGTACTTTCAATTGTAAGGTCCATGTGTGTGTCTGAGTCTTTGAGTGCCCCTGTCTCTGTGGGGTGTCACTAGGTGCAGGGCACATGGATGGCTATGAGATTCCTGCCCCTGGGCTTCAAGGGTGACCCCAGCCATTTCTGCAGGCCCCAGGAGTATAGCACCCCCCTAGTCATCTCTGTGTGTCTAAAACAAGCCTGTCCCTGGGTCAGGTGGGTGCTCAGGACAAGGCTGGGAAATGGACAAGTGAGTGAGTGAACCACTGGTCAGACTCAAAGGGAACCATGCTTAGTGTAAAGGTGGAGGGGGTCCTGGCAGTAGAACTGCTCCAACAGCCCACCTGTGACCCCCCACTGTCCTATTTGACACTTAAGTCTGCCTGGCTGCCATAGAACAGCAACATCACTGAGGCTGGCTGCAGTGGAATTGCGGCTCACAGTCCCTCCAGGAGTTACACCGACAAGGGCAAACATGCTCGACACAGTGATGCAGGCCATAGCGACATCACAGAAACTCAGGTGTGATCACTACTGTGGGGCCCAGCCATGACTGGGCGTGGGGAGAACCCACCCTGGAATGAGGATCACGGGCCCGCCATCTAGCATAGAACATCTGACAACACAGCCACAGGACAGGGCCTCACAGGCAGGTGAGGGCCACATGTGTTCTGGAGAAACTATCCAGAACGACGGTCTATAATAGGAATCCCCACCTGGAACTGGCCAACACCTACATACGGCAGTGCATAATCCCAGCTCCTCCAGTGTCACACAGGGATCTTTGGAAACTCTCCAGAAATATGAAGCCAAGGTCCTTTCCATGTCCCTTCTCAGCCCAGTCTCTACCATACTGGCCCTGGACACAGCCTCAAACAAATCTCAATATAATGCTTTGTTTTATTGTTAATCTCCAAGGCATGGCTTTTGGTAGCAAGCTGAGGAGATGAAAATGGTGTTTTTAAGTGGTTTTGGTGTGTTGGACTCTAGAATATTCTATGTAACTATGGAGAAACAGCATCTGGAGTTCACAGCAGAAAGTACCTGGTGAGTGTTTCTAAGGACTGAGTAGCTCTGTGTGCTGCCAAGAAGAAAGGAGAAGATAAAAAATGTTCTTAAAAAAAAGTTCATTAGAGCAGAAGAAATATAACTAAACCCACCATTGTGCAAACCCAAATGAAATTCAAAATCTCAGAATAGAGAGGGCTGAGGGGAAGTACCTGGCACTCGTCTCCCTTACAACAAAGGCATCAAGCAATAGTTACGACACATTTCAAGTAGCTCCACCAAGGAAAGATGTGAAGTTTTCTAAAACACAGAAACTCTAGAGGAATTGTATGTGAAGGGAACTGAAGTCCCTACCCAGCTGAGATTGGGAGGCTGAAATCAACAGACACTCCCCTTTGCTAGGAAAGTGTGAGTGAAAGATCCCTAACAGCCCCTGATCCCACTGTGGATTGTACTTCAGGCTACCTGGGGGTTCAGTTCTCTGTCATGGCCACAGGTCCAGTAAAGAGAAATCCTGAGATTCACACAGTACATAAATCCAGGGGAAAATCTTGTCCTGGTTAACCCTAACTCCCACCACTCAAGTAATAGGAACAAAGCAACTGCTAGAGTGGAAACTGTACTGAGGGTCAACACTCACAGGTCCTCACACCCCTGAGAACTCACCGAAATCCCACCTGGGAGACAGATCCCTGGAGTTCATATAATCAGGAAAATAATAAGACAAAGAATGAAAACGAATGAAGATATACTACAGGACTCATGGGAAACGATCAAGTGAGCAAATAATTGCATCATGAAATAAAACTAGAAATCAGCAACATGAAGAACACCGGAAATCACACAAACGCATGGAAACTAAATAATGTGCTCCTGAATTTAATAAGAAACCATGACAGAATTTAAAAGTTTCTGAAAACAAATATACATGAAAACACAACATACCAAACTGAATAGATACAGCAAAGTGATTATAGGAGTGAAGAGTATAGCAATAAGTGCCTTCATAAAAAAAAATATTTAAAAACTACAAATAAATAACCTAATCAACCTAATGCTCAATCTCCAGGAACTAAGGAAACCAGAACAAATCTAATCCCAAAATTAGTAGAAGTAAAGAAATAATGAAAATCAGAAACAAAATTAATTTGAAACAACAAAATGAATAAAAAGTTGGTTTCTGAAAAGATCAACAAAATTGACAAATATTAACTAGGTTAAGGAAAAAAGAAGGTTCAAATAAATAGAATCAGAAATGATCAAGGAAATGTTACAACAAACACTACAGAAATATAAAAATACATAGAGATTATTATAAACCACTATATGCCAACAACTTGGAAAATCTAGATAAAAGATATAATTTCTTGAACACATGAAATCTACCAAGACTGAACCAGAAGAAAATAAAAAAATTTGAAAAGACATATAACAACCAATGAGATTGAATTAATAATAAAATGTCTCCCCAAACAGAAAAGCCCAGGACCAGATGGCTTCACTGCCAAATTCTACAAAACCTATAAAGTAGAATTTAACACCAATTCTCCCCAAACTACTCCAAAAAACTAAAGTGGAAAGAATACTCCTGGTACCAGCAGATGGCACAGTGGTTATGTCACTGGATCCCATATGGCTTACTGTGGTTCAAGTCCTGGACCCACTGGCTTCAAAGTCATGCTAGGCTCATATGAGTGCATGTCCAAGATCCCAGGAGGAGAATGGAGGAGAAGGGACTGCAGCATGATCATGCCCCCTGGGAGGAGTGGGGGATTTCTCACTTGCACTTTCACAGTACCTGTCTCTCTAGCAAGCACATGCACCTTAAGGCAGGGGAAAAAAAAAAAAAAAAGAACCTCTAAAAATATTTTTAAAAGAATATTCCTAAACTTATTCTACAAGGCCAATATTACCCATATTTCCAAACCAAAGACACAACAACAGCAAAGGGGGGCCAGATGGTGGCACAGCAGTTAAATGCAACATCCTGTGAGGAGGACCCATCTGGGAAGTTGCTGGCTCAAGCCTGAAGATCTGAGTACACTGGGCTCTTGTGCTCAAGACTCAGGCTGGCCAAAGCTTAGTACAGATTGCAGCATCAAGACCCTGTTTAGAGTGACATCTCTCTCTCTCTCTCAATAAATAAATTTTAAAATATTTTTAAAAACCCCTAAAGATCAATATCCCTAATGAACATAGATGCCAAAAAATCCTCAACAAAATTCTTCACACTCACACAAACAGGATGTCAAAAAGATTATACACCCTGACCAAGTGGCTTTTATCCCAGGGATGCAAGTATGGTTCAATATATACAAATTCATAAATGTGATATCAACAAAATGAAGGACAAGAAAACATATGATCATGTCAATAGATGTGTGAAAAGGATTTGACAAAATTCAACATCACTTTCTGTTAAAAATGTTCAAGAAAGGAGATACAAAAGCAGTGTACCTCAACATAATAATAAGGGCCATATATGGCACATCCACAGCTAACATCACATTGAATAGGGAAAAGCATCTAAGCACCAGAAGTAAACAAAAATAACATGGTAATGACAAAACGAACAAGAATGTACACTTTCAACAGTCTTGCCTAGTACTAGAGTCCTAGCCAGAGCAATGAGGCAAGAGAAAAAATAAAGGGCATTGGAAATGGAAAGGAGAGGGGCCAGCAAGTGGCATGGTGATTAAAGGCACTGGATTCCCACATGGCCGACCACAGTTCCAGTCCTGGACCTGGCAATTTGCTTTCTCACTTTTCCTCTCTCTTTCTCTCTCTCTCTGTCCCTCTCTGGTCAAATTTTTAAAAATAAATAAATAAATAAAGATGAATAAAATAATTCTTAAAAAAAAATAAAGTGGAAAGGAGAAAGTCAAACTGTTCTTGTCCAAAAGATTCCACACAAAAATCTCTTAGAACTGATAAACAAATTCAATAAAGTTGTAGGACACAAAATCATATACAAAAAAAAGGGGGTAGCATTTTTATATACCAAATAGGAAATAACTGAAAAATAATTTTAAATGCATTACATTTACAATAGATATGAACAAAATAAAATACCTAGGAATAATCTTAACTAAGAAGGTGAAAGGTCTCTATATTGAAAACGTTAAACCATTGATAAAAGAAATAGAAAAAGAAAAATGGAACAGCATCCCACATTCATGTATTGAAAAATCAATGGTGTTAAAATGTCTATACTACTGAAAGCAATTGACATATTCAAGGCAATAACTATCAAAGTAACAAGACATTCTTCACAGAAGTAGAAAAAATAACCATGAAATTTGTATGAAATCATGTTAGACCCCAAATAGCCAAAGCAATCCTTAGCAAAAAAAAAAAAAAAATACAGCTGGAGGAGTCATAGTACCAATTTCAAAATGTATTTTAAAGTTATGGTAACAAAAACAATATGGCACTGATAAAACAAAAATAACAAAAAACAGATTCATAGACCAATGGAAAAGATCAGAGAACATAATATACAAAGACTATCATTGGGGAAAACAGTCTCTTCAATAAATGATGCAGGGAAAACTGGACAGTTATATGCAGAAGGAGGAAGCTAGATTCATATATCTCACCATACCCAAAAATCAATTCCAAATTGATCGAAGACTTAAACATAAACCCAAAACTATAAAGCTACTAAAAGAGGGCAATACTTCAGAAGACTGGTAGTGGGAGAGTTCATGAGTAAAACCCCAAAAGCACAGGCAACAAAAGCAAAATTAAACAAATATAAATATATCAAACTAAAAAGTTCCTATAAAGGAACAATCAACAGAGTGGATGGACAACCTACAGAATGAGAGAAAATATTTTATACTATCCATATGACAAAGGATTAATAACTAGAATATACAAGGAACTTAAACAATTCGATAGCAAAAAGAAAAGAACTAGTGATTCTCCAAGAAGACAAACAAATAAATGGCCAAAAACTGTCTTAAAGAAAAAAAGTTCAGCATCACTATTCATTAAGGAGATGCAAACCAAAACCACAATGAAACACCATCACATTCCAGTTAGAATGTCTATTTTATCAAAAAGACAAGAGCCGCGCGGGGCGCCCGGCGGAAGCCGCGCGGGGCGCGGGAGCTCATGCCCCCGGAGCGGCGGC
>NW_006204006.1:1641116-1647479 GCF_000334495.1 Tupaia belangeri chinensis | reverse complement strand
AATTGAGTTCATTGGTAGAACAATTGAATGGGGGGGGGGCGGAAGCCATTGAGGGCAATCATGAATGTCAGGGACAATGGAGGAGGAAGATGGGACATGGCAGAGGGTGGGGATGGGGAACCTAGGATGGCAAAACAAAAGGCAAGGTATGCAGGACACAAAAATTGGGAAATCATTTGCTGAGAACATATATGTTGATGTGCTTGATTGAACCAATGCACAGTGTATTTTGGATGGAAAATTCATATGTGTGTTGTGATGAGAAAAGAAAAAAAAATTTATAATAATAATAAAAAAAAAAAAGACAAAAAAAAAATGCGTGCAAGAACACAGAGAAAGGGGCACTCTGTTACATTGCTGGTGAGAATGTATATTAGTACAGCCATTATGGAAAACAGTATGGAAGTTCCTCAAACAACTAAAAATATAGTTGCCAAATGATGGAGAAATCCCACTACTAGGTATATATCCAAAGGCAAGGAAATTAGCATGTCATAAAGATATCTACACCCCAATGTTTTCTGCACCACTATTTAAATAGCCAGATATGTAATCAACCTTAGTGTCTATTAATAGCAAGTGGATAAAGAAAATGTGATGTGTGTGTATACACACACATACACTATCTATTCATTTAAAAGGACAAATTCCTATCTTTGATATTAAATGGGCATTATGTTAAATGAAGTAAGTCACACACTGAGAAAGAAATATTACATGTTCCCCTCATATACGAAATGTTTTAAAAAGCTGACTTAATTGAAGTGGAGAGATAAAGAACGACAATAAAGGTTAAAGATAGGTGGGGAAGCTAATATAGGGATGTTGACTAATGAACACAAAATCACAGATAAGGAACAATTTCTAGTGTTATACAGTAGGGAGAGTGTGGTTAACAACATACTGGGTATATCACAGTAATTAAAGAACAGAATTTTAAGTGTTCTCAACATAAAGTAATGGCATATGTTGAAATAATAGGTATGCTAATTACCCTGATATAGTCATTACACAATATATTCTTGTACTGAAAAACTGAATTGTATTGTCATAAATAAGCACAATTATATATTAATTAAAAATTCTAAATTGAACCAAAGTACATATCTCTTTACTTTTCTTCTTTTCAGGTTAAATATTGACACCTCTTTTTTTTTTATGATTTTCAGTTCTTTTCCACCTCATCTAGTTCATGAATGATAAACTTAAATGTGGTATACAAAGTTGTACCCAATTGTGGTTTTAATAGATACTTTCAAGAAAGTGAAAAGGACGCATAGAATAGGAAAATGTATTTGTAAATCCTGTATCTGATCAGAGACTTGTACCTAGAATATGTGAAGAATTCTTACAACTTAATGATAAAAACAAATAATGAAATTTAAAAATGGTTTAAAAAAAATCAAATGTACATTTCTCCAAACAAGGTAGCAAAGGGCCAATATACACATGAAAAGACACTCAACATTATTAGTCATTGGGGAAGTGAAAATCAATACAACTTCACACTACTAGGTTGGCTATAATAAAAAGTATAAGAATAACAAGTCTAGGCAAGGATATGGAGAAACTAGAACTTTCATACATCTGTGGTAGGAATGTAAAATGGTACAACTACTTTGGAGAACAACTTGTGTTGAAGGATTTACAGAGGAAATGAGCCAATGTGTAGGATTAGAAGGAGGCCAAACAGGACTACTCATATATTAACTACTTTCAGAGATACATCATGGGATCATGGGATGCAGGTCGTTATACTATTATCTCTACTTTGTATCATGCATAAAAACTTCCAAAACAAGTGTTAAAATGTTACATTCTTGAGGGCAAAATTTGTGCCTTACTTGCTCATGCTACATTCCTTTCATCTAGAAAAATGCCCAGTACATAGAGGGGATGAATAAACATAGGCTCCCCTGTCAACAAACTGAGGGATGAGCACTTCTCTCTGCACAGCATTCCAGTTTCTCCATAGCTATTTGATCTGTCACTCACTCTAGCCTCACCTCTCCACATACCCTTACCAGCTCCTACACTCAGGCCTCTAACAGGTCACACCCTTTCTAACCTCATCCTCTCGGCCTGGAACACCATCCCCATGCTCTCCTTCCAGGCAGCATGCATGGTATCCTGCTGATATTCTGATCACAATCTATCAAGCATCTTGTTCAGAAAATCCTGGTTTTACAGTTACTTGTTCAAGGTCCACCCCACAGACACACTTCTGAGCAGTAAATTCCAATATTGA
Organism: Tupaia belangeri chinensis; assembly: GCF_000334495.1. NCBI lineage: Eukaryota > Metazoa > Chordata > Mammalia > Scandentia > Tupaiidae > Tupaia > Tupaia belangeri. Next base: position 1,645,231 of record NW_006204006.1, on the reverse strand, counting down.
AGGTCTCTTTTCTCCATCTTTCTACCCCAGAGAGTTCTGTGCTTAACAGTGCATGTGCCATACAAGCTAGTGTTATGAGCACCATCCATCACTAGTCTGAAATACACTTCAGACCTCCAGGGTTGCCAGTGTTTGAGTGGCTCACAGAATGAAGGTGTGGAAGCAGGAAAGAATGTGAAGACCCTCTGATCCCCTCCTCACATTTTAAGTCAGGGAAACTGAGGCAGGAGACGTGAAGATGATGTGAGTCTGTGGTTGCTTAATAGTTCCTGGACTTTGAGTCAGGCCCAATAAAAGGCTACAAGGAGGACAAGGGTAAGGCAAGGTGCAGGGAGAATGATGCTGAGCACACTCCTAATGGAGACTAGAGTGTGACAGGAACAGTGCTGGGTTCCCAGCCAGCTTTCTTGAGTCCCTTCTGTAAATATACAGAGTAATCATGAAATAACTGGAAGAAAATGACCTCATTAACACACACGGTCATAATAATGCCTAATTGCAGCAGTTTAAGGTGGATCAGAATGCCCAGATGCATCATAAAGCAGCACGCATCTGTCTCTCATCTGTGACCAGGAAGTCCACTGCTGTGTCAGCCTGCAGGAGGGTCTTTAGACTCAGTGCAATTGTCCTAGTTTCCCTTAAAGCCAAATTAGATAAATGCAAACCATCCTAACTTAGACATTCATTATCTTTCAGATATTCTTCTATATTGTATCTTCAAGAATGATAACATCTCCTCTTGTGTCACGTATGGGAATAGCACACACCTTGAGAGGCCATTGGCAGATTCAGTATATCTCACAGGATTACTCAGATCCCAAGGTGGCCTTGAGCCTAGTCCAGTTTCACACGGTCATCCAACCTTACTATACTGCCCATTCAATTCCAGTGTGGGTCTGCCAATATCCATCAGTACACTAACTTATGCTGTCTTGAATCTGAATGGGTCTTCTGACAGATGCCTAGCAATAGTCACATGGAGCTGAGAACTTGCAACCATGCTACATGCTCTCACTTGGAAAAGAACATCCCTGGAAAAATCCTGGCAGTAAGGAGCAAACTCAGGAACTAGGATCTCATGTGTGTAAATTGAGCCAGGTAGCCAAGTGCACAGACAAGCCAGGATTGGTCTATCTCTGCAGGTGGCACAAGGTAAGCTCATGACACAGTCCCAAGGCCTCCCAGAACTGGCTGGAAGGACTGTCCATTTAGTCCAACTAGTTCATTTTTCCATTAAGAAAACTGACTACCAGAGCTAAGAGGCCTCCAAAGGTGACTACAGAACAAGACTGAGCCCTAGGACAAGTGTTTCTCTAGCCTTTCCAAGATGCCTGTTCAGTTTCTCAAACATACACTGGTACTAGATCCAATGCAAATCTAGCAAATACCCAATAAATGGAGGAAAGGTCAAAAATATTGTTCATATCTGTGATCAAAGACCATGCCTAAGGGGGTAAATAAACCATTAGCCACTATTGAGACTACGGCAAACATATTCTGTTTGTTTAACTTCCTGCAAGGGCCTTCATAAAGAAGGATGTGCTTGGATTGCAGCTGTTTGTAATTTTCCAAGCCTACTATCACAGAGGCCACCCTACACTTCCAATACCAGGACTTAGACACGTAAAGGAGCACATCATATCCCATGTGCTTCTCAGAAAAGGACTCATGCAAATGAGAGTAAAAGATACACTGAATAATACACAGCATCGTTAGTGCACATAGGGAAAAAGAAACAAGTCAGACAGAAGGGGATGTGAACAGGGTCATTCCAGTGTTGAGTTTCCTGGCAGTTACCTCCACAAGGGAAAAAATACCCATACTGAACTTCTAAAGATGAAAGCTACAACATCTGAGGTGGAAATTATACTGGATGAGATTAATGGTTCATGATACACTGAAGAAGAAAACACACAGTACCCAATATAAAAGAGAAATTTTTTCTATTTTTAAGAAAAAATTTTAATATAAGAAAAAATTTTAAAAGATCATCAATGAGCTGCAATGTCCCTGAAGGGAGAGGGACATAAAGAGTATTTGAAAAAGGGTGACCTTTTCAGTTTGTTTGTTTTGTATATTTGATGTAACTATAAAGTATATCAAATAACAGTACAGGAATAATAAACTAATAAGCTAATAAACTAAAAGTACAGGAAACATGAAGAAAATCACACCAAAACATAGCAAAATCTCATTTCTTAAAATCAGTGATAAAAGAGGCTAGCAGGTGGCATAGAAGTTAAGATGGCTGGATATCACATGGCCATCTGCACAGTTCAAGTCCTGGACCCAGAGGCTTGAAAAACATGTGCATGTACATGCCCAAAATCCTGAGAGGAGAATGGAGGAGAATAGATTGTGGTGTGTCCATCCTGAAGGGTGTTTTCCCACTTTCTCTCTCTTTCTCTCTCTCTGCCCATCTCTCTCCAGCAAAAATATGTGTCTTATGGCAAATAAAAATAAATAAATAAATAAATAAATAGGAAAAAACAGCAATGAGAAAATCTTAAAAGACAGGAAAAAATTAACCAGTTTTACCAAAAAGGACAAAGAGATGACAACAGACTTCTAGTTGAAGACAACAGAACAACACCTTTAAAGTTCTGAAGAAAACTAAACAAAGCTATCAACCTAGAATGCTATACCTAGTGACAACAAATTCAGAAGAGTGAATACAAAATCATTTTTCAGAAATACGAAAAGTGAAAGAATTCATCACTAGTAAAATGGCCTTACCAGAAATGGTGAAGGAGATTCTTCAGGCAGAAAAACAGCAACATTATCCACATAAATGAATGAAATACAGTGAAAATAAATAGATAAGATAGACTAAATATTTTATTATTTAAATCTCTTTAAAAAAGAGAATTGACTATGTGAACAAAACTATTTCTAACAAGGTAAAATGGAGTTTATAAATACATGAAAAAGTAAAACTAGTGAGAGCCATTTCATAAAAGTCAAGAAGGTAAATGGAAGTATGTTTACTTACAGTAAACTGTAAGTGATAAATTACATGATAATAGATGGTTATAAGCCAAAATATCTACTATGTACTCTAAAGTGACCATGAAAATAACAAGATAAATAAAGGCAAATATTTATACGAATAAGTCAACAAGGTAGTAAGGTAGAATCATAAAACACAGTAAATGTACAAAAGTGCAGAAAAAAGCTTTTAAAAAAAGGCAGGGGGATAAAGAAGAGATGAGACAAAGCAAACACAATTACCAAGCTGACAGACTTCAGCCTAAAAACATCAACAATCCAACAGAAAAGGGTAGCCTGAACATCCCATTTAAAAGCAGATATTATCATATTATCGAACTGGATCAAAATAAAAACAAAGTTCATGTAGAAACAAACCTGAAATTAAAAGTAATTATTTAGGGCCAGGAAGTGACATAGAAACTAAGGTGCTAGATCACACTTGGCCAACTTCACAGGTAGAGTCCCAGGCCTGGCAGCTTGAAAATTATGCCACATACGTGCACATGTGTGCCCCAAATCCTGAGAGGAGAAGGAACTAGGGTCCCCCTTGGTGGTGATTTCTCACTTTCTCTTCTGTCTCTCTCTCCAGTGAGTGCACACCCCTATGGCAAAAATTAAAACACAAATCCATCATCATCAGAAATGCTGCAATTTAGCAGTACTTTGGAAGAAACATACAGCACTGAATACTTACATTCGAATAAAAGGAAAAATCTCAAAGGAATGGCCTCTGTTTCCACCTTAACAAATTATGCAAAGAAGGACAACTTAAACTCCAAATAAGTAGGAGAAACATAGTAATATGGAGCTTAAAGGAGAATGAGTAAAAAAATAGAGAAATTAATAAAACAAAAGGGGAACTCTAAGAAAATCAATAAAATTGATAAACCTCTAGCCAGACTGATCAGGAAAAAAAGATAAGACAACTGGCAAGCAGGTAGTAGGATGGTTAAGGTGCTGGATTCCACATGGCTGACTATGCAGTTTGAGTCCAGGACTTGGCAGCTTGAAAAACACACTGGGAGCGCGGGGCGCGCCCGGCGGAAGCCGGCGCGGGACGCGGGAGAGCCCATGCCCCCGGAGCGGCGGCGCTCGCCAGCGGAGGGAGGGGCCCGCCGAAGGAG
>NW_006204006.1:1636123-1638323 GCF_000334495.1 Tupaia belangeri chinensis | reverse complement strand
TAAAGACAGCAGTGAATCAATAGAGAGGCAGGATGTTAATGAGAAATAGATATGGTTTATTACCTGTTGATGATGACATGTATAGTATTCTCAACTGAACCGGTATGGGAAGTATTTCATGATGGGTGAAGTCTTTTTAATAAGCAAAAATGAGAAATAGTGATTGATTGTTTAAAAAAAATAATAATAACAATTATTGGGAAAAGCATGGAAAAGATATTGAATGATAAAGCGGGGAGATTGATATCTCTGTATTGACTGACATGCATGGCATCCCATTTTGAAAAAGCAATGGAAGTCAATGTAAAGTTATATGTAATCTAGTGTAATAGAAAGAAGATAAAAAAAAAAAAAAAAAAAAAACACACTGGGAGCACATGCATGCATGTCCAAAATCCAGACAGAATGGAGGAGAAGGGATCATGGCATGGCTGTCCGCCCCAGGAGTGGGTGATTTTTCACTTTATCTATCTCTTTCTGTCTCTCCAGCCAGCACACATGTCTTATGGTAAAAACTTTTAAAGAAAGAAAGAAAGGGAAAGGAGAGGAGAGGAGAGGAGAGGAGAGGAGAGGGGAGGGAAGAGAAGAGAAGAGAAGAGAAGAGAAGAGAAGAGGAGGAGAGGAGAGGAGAGGAGAGGAGAGGAGAGGAGAGGAGAAGAGAAGAGAGGAGAGAGAGGAGAAGAGAGGAGAGGAGAGGAGAGGAGAGGAGAGGAGAGGGAAGAGAAGAGAAGAGAAGAGAAGAGAAGAGAAGAGAAGAGAAGAGAAGAGAAGAGAAGATACCAGATGAGACGAGATGAGATGAGACGAAAAAAGAAAAGAAAAACACACAAATAACAAAAATCAAAAATAAGAAATGTGACACCAGCTACAGATTCTACAGAAATTTTAAAAAGATAACCAGGAATTACCACAAATAACCTTATTCTGGTAATTTTGACAATTTAGATTAAGTTCACAAATTTCTTGAAAGGAAAATAAAACTACAAAGCTCATTTAAGGGAAAAAAAATCAGATAACTTGACTAGCTTTATTTAAAACTTTAAAAGTTTTCCACAAAGAAAACACCAGGCCCAGATGCATTCAGTGGTAAATTTTACCACACATTCGAGAAAGAAATAATATTAGTTCTTCCGAACGCTTCTAGATAATTGAGCAAGACCGGCAGTGGTAGAACAGAAAAGCAGTAAAGCAACTGGACCCATATGGGGAAGTTGCTGGGACCGTGTCCCAGGGCCTTCATGTGTATGCTGGACACACGTGTGCGAGCCCATGATCTAGGCTGGCTGAGACTGGGGCTAGAGGGCAATATGAAGACTCTGTTAGGGGGTGCCCCCTGCCCCCATGTGTTGTGTGTGTCTCTCTTATGGAAGAAATGCACTTTAAAAAATTGAACAGATGGAAATACTCCCAAATTCATCTGAGATCAGCATCATGTTGATACCACATAAACAAGTAAGAAAAACCGCAAACCATTATCCTTAAGTAACATTAATGGAAAAATTTAAAACAAAATATTAGTAAATCAAAGCTAGCAATATTTGGGGAGAAATAACATGTGAAGCATGGTTTATCTTAGGAACACAAGGATGTTTTAACATTCTGCCATCAATCAATGTCATTCATATATTAACAGACTGAAAAAGAAAAAACATTTCATCATCTCAATATATGCAAAAAGCATTTGACAAAAATGTAGCATCCATTGTGCTGAAAAAAACTCTCAGCAAACTAAAACTAAAAGAAAACTTGCTGAACTTGATAGAAAGCATCCACAGAAAATGTGTACTACAATCCAGATGGTGGCATAGCTGTAATACAACTGGATTCACATGAGAAGTGCCTGGGTTCACTGCCTGGGGCCGCCCAGCTCACACTGTGCACATGTGCGTACCTGTGAACTAGACTGGCTAAGGTTAAGAGTAGACCACAGCACGAGGACCTCATCATGGAATGAACGAATAAATAAATAAAATCAGTCCTACAGCCATTATCATATTTAATAAGGAAAGACAGAGTGCCCCTAAGATCAAGAAAAAATAAGGAAGCCCACTCTTGCCACTTCTATCTGACCTTGTACTGGAGCTGTTAGCCAGTGAACTTAGGCAAGAGAAAACCAACAAAAGGCAGATGGGAATGGAAGAAGTAAAATGGTCTTCATCTGTAAACAACATGGTCATTTCAACAAAAAATTAAGCAAGCA
>NW_006204006.1:1595476-1636111 GCF_000334495.1 Tupaia belangeri chinensis | reverse complement strand
GCAGGAATCAATAAAAACCTACTAGAAAAAAATAAGCCTCATTGTATTGATTTTTTGTTCTGAAACACTAAGACTCAACTGTATTTTCCTAAACTAATAATTTAAAAATGAGAAATAAAAATGAAAAATTGAGGCCAGCTACAGTGGTGCCAAGTTAATGCGATGCTCTATCACACCAGTCCTTCACGGTAAAGTCCTGGGGTTGCGTCCCAGGGTCCCCCCGTGCACACCAGGCACATGCACACATGCCCATGACCAAGGCTGGCTGAGGCTGTGTGTAAAAACCATATGTTGGATATGTCTCTCTCTGTCTCTCTCTGTGTCTCTCTCCCATGGAAGAAGTAAGCAAATTACGTAAATACATAGCATTTGCAATGTTATCATCAAATAGATACTACTTAGGGATAAGTCTGATAAAAGACATGAACTATCTGCACTCTGAAAACTACACATTTCTGAGAGAAATTAAACAAGATATAAGTAAATGGAGAGATTGCCTATGTTGGTTCAGAGACTCTATATTAAACTTTTAAGATAACAATTCCTCTCAGATTGATAATGATTCAACATAATCCCAAACAATACCCCAGCAGCCCTTGTTGTAGAAACTGACAAGTTGTTCATAAAATCCATATGAAAAAGCAAGAGACATAGGATAGTCAAAATCCCCTTGAAAGAGAACAAAGTTAGAAAGATCACAGAATCTTCTAGGCTTGTCCATAAAGCTATAAGGCCAAGGTGTAGAGTTTTGGTGTCAAGATAAGACAAATAGGTCAATGGAATAGAATATAAATTCAAAAATAGGAGGCAGACAGTACAATGACATGTGTCCTTGTAAGAAGGATGCAGAAGTTTTTACAGAGAGAGAAAGAGAAGGCAGTAGTGTGAAGAGAGAGGAAGATGGGAATATCATGACAAACTAAGGAATTCTAGCACCCAGCAGAAGTAAAAGGATTCTCCCTGGACCTCTGCAAAAGAGTACACTCCTGCCAACATCTTGATTTTAGCCAAGCAATACTAATTTCAGACTTCAGATCCCCCAGATTGTGACAAAATAAATTTCTACTGTTCAAGCCCCACATTTTTGGTAATTTACCACAGTGGCCTTAGAAAATCAATACAGTTATGGCACTTTGGGCAAAGACTTTTTGGGTACAACACAATATTACAACACGTGCACACACACACACACACACACACACACACACACATAATTAAATTTGACTTCATATAAACTAAAAACTCTGCTCTTTGAACATTACTGTTAAGACAATGGAACAAACAAGCCAAATCTGGGAGAAAATATTTGCAAATCATATATCCTTCAAGAACTTGTAAGCAGAACATATAAAGAATTCTCAGAACTCTATAAGAAAACAACAACCCAATTATTTTAAATGGTAAAAGAAATGTGAAGACATTTCATGAAACAGTGTATGTGGGTGGCCAATACGCAATGCAATGTTGCTCACAACTATTGGTCATTAGGGGAACATACATTAAATCCACAACAAAATACTATCACATAGCCATTAGAATGGCTGAAATTAAAAAGACTGACCACACCAATGTTGACAAGGGTGTGAAGGAACTGGAACTCCTGTCCTGGGGGTGGGATGTGAAATGTACAATCACTTTGAAAAAGACTGTATCTGTTTCCTCAGGAGTTAAACATGGGCCTACCTGTGCATGGTGGTTAAGGCAGCTGGATCCCACAGGGTCGATTACGTGAATCAAGTTTCAGATCCGGCAACTTAAAAAAACACCCGGTATAGGAACCAGCAGTTAGCGTAATGGCTATGTTGCTGGACTCCCACATAGTCGACCGCGGTTTGAGTCCCAGACTTGGTGGCTTCAACTCACGCCGGGCACGTGTGCATGCATGCCCAAGATCTCGAGAGGAGAATGGAGGAGAAGGGATTGCGGTGTGGCCATCCCCCCGGGGGGTGATTTCTCGCTTTCTGTCTCTCTGTCTCTCTCTCTCTCTGTCTGGCCAGCGCATATGCCCCATAGAAAAAACCTCTCCATAAAAAGAAATTAAAAAAAAAAAAAACACCCGGAATAGAACAGACAGAGGAGCTTGACGATGTCATAGCATCAAATTGAACAAAAATAAATGCCTCTTAATAAAACCCTCTTTCTCCATTAGTACATCTGGGAAGAACCAGATTATTTGTTACATCCTTTGTTCCAAAAGGGAAACATTGACACCAATGACTTAAAAGTGATTCTGCTCCCTTTGAAGCATTCATTTTGCTACAAGTACTAGAAACACTGTACTATGCTGTATTGAATGTAGGAAAGTAGTTTTTAAAGCCTTTGAACAAAGTGGGTGCATAACCAGTCATGAGATGAAAAGACATGATGCATGTTGCCTTTTTAATGTAAATACCCTAACGTATCATTTAATAGTTTTAAAATAGTGTTGTTTAGGAAACCAGCAGTTAGCGTAATGGCTATGTCGCTGGACTCCCATGTAGTCGACCGTGGTTCACGTCCTGGACTCGGTGGCTTAAAACTCACGCCGGGCGCATGTGCGTGCGTGCCCAAGATCCCGAGAGGAGAATGGCGGAGAAGGGATTGTGGCGTGGCCATCCCCCCTGGGGGGTGATTTCTCGCTTTCTGCCTCTATGTGTCTCTCTGTCTGTCTGGCAAGCGCACGTGCCCTATAGTGAAAAACCTCTCAAAAAATATATATATATATATTGTGGTTTAGTAAAGTTGATACCTGGTTATAAATATTATGTCTTTATTTTTGGCTAGAAGAAGTACATCTAGCCTAGATCTAACCATTTTCATGCTCTAAACAGACTAAAGCAGATTCAAAGAAGTATCAAGTGCTATGCATTCAAACATTTTTTAAATGTTAACTGGCACTATGTATATTAAGGTAAAATGATGTTTTTACTCAAATTTTCAGTTCATACTGCTCAGTATGTCTGTGTAAGAAGCCAATTTTTGTGCATTATTATAGTTTCAGGTTATTTATATTGAATGTTTTGTAAAAATCGAATAATGACTATACTATACTTATGGACCAAATAAATGGAATCTGCATACTTGTTAAAAAAAAAAAACACTCTGGATTCATGCACATATGTGCACAAAATCCCAAGAGGAGAATGGAAGAGATGAGATTGTGATGTGTCCATACCTTCAAGGGGTTTTCTCTCTCTCTCTCTCTCTCTCTCTTTCTTCAGTGAGCACATGCATCCTAAAGATCCTACAGTTAAATTTAAAAATAAAAGAAGGTAAACATGTATTTCCATATTGTCTAGCCATTCTCCCAAATATTTACCTGAGAAAACTGAAAGCACACATCCATACAGAGACCTGTATATGAATGCTCACAGCAACTTTATTTGTAATACCAAAAGCTAGAACTAACACAGATGTGTACCAAGAGGTGAGGATAGACAAGCTTTGGTATAGCTACATGATGGTATGCTTCTAAGCAATATCAAGGCATGAAGTTTTGGTACATTCAAGAAGCTGGACAAATCTCAACACCATTATGCTGAGTGAAGAAGTGACAATGTGGAGTGTATACTGCATTATTCTACATATATAAGATTCTAGAAGATTCAAACTTGTCTATGGTAACAGAAAGCAGTTTCCTGGACATAAGGAAGAGGGAAGGTGAAGAGTGGGAGGAGAGAGGCAAGGAGTCTGGAAAGCATTTGGGGTGAGGAGTATGCTCAGACTCTTTTTTAAGTTTATTTACTTTTCTTCCATGAAAGGGTGAGAATGAGAGAGAGAACAAGAGAGGCAGTGGGAGCCACAGCAATGCTTCTCTACCAACGGAGGAAACTGTGAGATGGTGAGAGTTGTGTATAAGTCAACAAGGAAGGAAGAGGTACAGGGCACAGAGCCCATGGCCACGAGCTGTCCTAAGAACAAGGACACAGACAGTGTTACCATGTTCACGCCCAGGGCTCCCCTGTCAGGAGGGTCTGTGTCTCTAGCCCCTCAGGTGGGCAGGTCTATACCTGCTTGGCCTAGCAAAGAACAGCAGAAGGAGCCTGGAAGTCTCCACTAACTGTCCCAGGAGACTGGTGTCATGCCCTGAGACCCTGGACACTTGGCAAGTTCACCAAAAATGACTGAGGAAAAAATCGCAGCTAAAGGGACCAGCAGTTAGCATAATGGCTACATCGCTGGACTGGACTCCCATGTAGTCAGCTGCAGTTGGAGTCCCGGACCCGGTGGCTTAAACTCACGCCGGGCATGTGTGCATGCGTGCCCAAGATCCCGAGAGGAGAATGGAGGAGCAGGGACTGCAGCATGGCCATTCCCCCCATGGGGTGATTTCTCACTTTCTGTCTCTCTGTCGCTCTCTGTCTCTCTGGCGAGCGCACACACCCTATAGGAAAAAAAAAAAAGAAAAAAAAAAAACCTCTCCAAAAAATATATCACAGCTAAAGGCCAGCCACAGGCAGCAGTCTTTAGAAGAGGGACATCAAAAGGAAGCTACCAGAGACCCAAGTGAGAACTGCCCAGCTGAGCCCAGTCAGCTCACAGAGCCCCAGGGAGAATGTGAGTACTAGAGCTACTTATTATAGAGCCAGCTATGGCTCACCTTCCTTCCTCTTCTTGCCAGCTCTGCTTTCTGCATGTGATCCCACCAGGTCAAGCCTGCTATGTGGCCCCTGCCCACCTCACAGGAGGCACTGTGTTTCCAGAGCACCACTACAGGACTAGGAACCTGAAGGGTAGAGGCAGAGAAGCACCGACCAACAACTGTCGCTGTATGCAAGTGTAGCAGGACACAGGAAAGGTGTGAGCCTCCTGCCCAGCCCTGTTTTCCCCTGAGCTCTGTTGCTTTCATCAGCAAAATCTCAAATTGCTGACCCACAGGACATGTATCTGGCATCACAGGGGACTCCACTGACATGAGGAAGACTTTGAAACAAACTAAGTTCAAATCTTCTCACTTGAAAAACCACCACACCTGCCACTCTTAGGCTTCCACCTGTTGGAAACAATGGACCTTCCTGGTGGGCTGCAGCCACTGGGTAGGCACCTCCCAGTGATCTGGGCAGTAGGAGCAGACATGCCAATGCCAGGTTCTCTTCTCCTTCCTGACCCAGCCCCCAAACCACCACTTAAAATCATAGCCCAAGTGCTCTGTGCTGCACCAAGGGAATTTTTCAAGTCCAAATGAGAAATTATTAACTAAAAAAGAAAGAAGTTTTGTTGCAAAACAATGCTTACATATCTGCCACAACTTTTCAATAAATTTTGGCTTTGTTACTAACATAATGTAAATTTTTTTTGAGAGGTTTTTGCTATAGGGTGCATGTACTCGTCAGACAGACAGAGAGAGATTGAGAGATAGAAAGCAAGAAATCACCCCCCAGGGGAGATGGCCACGCCACAATTCTTTCTCATGCATTCTCCTTTCAGGATCTTGGGCATGCACACACACACGCCCGGCGTGAGTTTAAGCCACCAGGTCTGGGACTCAAACCACGGTCGGCTACATGGGAGTCCAGCGACATAGCCATTGCGCTAACTGCTGGTCCCAACATAATGTAAATTTTACAGAAAAACAATTCAAAGAAGTACTTTAGCCACAAAAATATGGAATCAATCTCAGCTACCATGGCTGTAGGTCCTACTGTTTGGCAGACAGAGCTGTGCTATTTCATGAATTGGTCACATGGCCTGTAGCCCCTAATGGGCTCCTTGCTCTGAGGCTGTCACTCAGCTTGACCAGAAAAGCACACACTGATGTGAAAGGCAGGAGGGACTCTCAAGCTGGCCTCCAGTCGCCCCTTGCCCAGCGCCCATTCCCCACATTCTCTTTTATGTGTCCAAGCACACTGGGGAGGTCCCTAAAGGAGGCTGCCCTGGGCAGGGGCTGGGACATAGGGAGTGTGGAGATGCCTCGGTCTGCCTGCCCTCACCCAGTGGGTCTTTGAGAACCTTCTAGAGGATGTGAAAAGAGGATCCAAACATCCCTGGAGCAATGGGATTGGCCTTCCACATCCCAGAGGTGAGAGGCACAGTTTCCTTTCCTCCCCAGGGCCCTTGAAGACCAGGTACATGGCCAGAAGGCAGCTGGGGTTCGTGGAATCTAGGTTGGGGCCATCACTTGGTACCACCACACAGTGCAATGACCTCTCCATGTCAGACCCTGAGCCTATGAGGATGTGGGTCTGCACAGATCTTCCTTGAGCACCAAAGGGATCAGTCTAAGGCAACTCTACTCCCTTAGGACTCCCACTCAGCCACTCAGAGGCTGGTCCGTGCTGTGGTTTTCTACAACTCAAGGTCATCATAGACCTCCATGAAAAACCTAAAATTACACCATTTCCAGGAAAAGATACAGGAGAAAAAAAATGTGCAACCTTTGCTTAAGTAGAAGTTTTTCTAGACACACCAACATCATGTTGCCTGAAAACCAAACAGCTCTGCCCTTGGCATAACCCTGTAAAGATCCCAACAGGATGAGCAGATGAAGGATGGAGACTGGATGAGGCATCTGCCCACTTCCTGGACATTCTTTCCTCATCCCATGGTGACTCTTTGCTGCCTGCCAGTTGGGGGAGAGATGCTCACCAAGGCAAGTACCTCAGAGGAAAACGGGAGCCCCGGGAGTCTCCAGGAATCAGTGAAGAGGACAAGGCTGACCAAACATGGCCCCCATCCCCTTGAGGACAGTGATGCCAACCTTAGGGATACCAGAAGGGTCAGGTACAAGACCCACAGGGTGAGTTCAGAGCACGATGAGAGAGAAGAGGCCTAGCCAGGGCCAAAAAGGACCTGCCATCCAGAAGCTTCCACGTGGATGAGCTTCTGGTGAAGGCGGGAAATAAGAAACAGATCCCAGAAACACACAAGTGCTGAGGGCTGAGGTCCCCCAGCCATGAACTGGCCCCACACAGCCATGAACATTCCCTTTTCATCTTTCCTGGTGTTCCAAAAACCCACACGTGTAGCTTACAAAAAGGAATATCTGATATCCTTACCCCCAAGGCAGGAGAGTGGCCAGCATGAAGACAATCACCCAGCAGAGGTCAGACAAGGAGGCTCAGAGGTGCACTCTCCCCAGCCCTGCAACAGCCACCAGCTGCTGCAGCTGAATCCCCGTCCCATGTGCCCCACCTCTGCTCATCCTAGGAGCAGGGAACACCAAAAGGAGTCTGTGGCCCATGTAGCTGAGCTCCAGGAGTGCTAAGACACTGGGCCGGGCTCCCACAACAGAGGCCCATGCTGCCAAGTGACTACTAGCCACCTGCAAAGGTGTGGCTGGCTTGCTCAGCTCTGCATCCAAACGTGGAGGTAATGAGCCAGGGCTATCAGTGCAGCCTCACTCAGCCCAACTTTTGGCAAGACTTAGCTGCCACAGGTGACCAGTCACAGGACGTTCTTTAAATCCCCACACACAGCCTGCCACAGGTGAGAGTGGCACTGCCCAGGTCTGGCACCTGGGGTATCAGCACTGGATCCTACAAGGGCAGCAGAGCCCACAGCCCAGGCTGCCTCTGAACAAGGAAAGGGCTGCAACTCCAGCTCTGCCTGCACCTGCTACAGGACAGTGCACAGCAGGTGCCACAGAGGGCAGCTGGTGCCTGTATGCAGCTGCACCACAAAGCCTTTGGCCCAGAAGGCTTGACTCAAGGCACGTGGGCCGTGCTTGCCACGAGTTCTCTTATTTAGCAGAGGCAGGGCTTACATCCAAGAAGAGGACTCAAGAAACAGCAAGGCTGAAACAGCAGGTGATTTGCAGTCTGGCTGGTGGAACTGCTTAGCAGCCTGTTCAGCACACATTTCAAAAACAGGGTCTCCACCTGTCACACACACACACGTGGGCATTTCAGAAGCTATCTCAGTGCAACGTGAAGCAAGTAAAGTGCTGCACTTACCGTGGCTAACTCGTCGAACTTTCCAAAGAGCTCATTGAGGAGTTTCACCAGCTCCTGGGCTGTGCACTGGGATGCCAAGCCTGTGAAGCCAACGATGTCTGCAAACAGGATGCTGCAAGAGAAAGGGGGTGCTGAGGTGCCCTCCTTCAGGCACGTGGGAAATAACAGCCTCTAGGTTTATATAGATGTTTATGTCTATAAATCACCTTAGCTATTGCCCATGTGGGCCACAGGTAGTGTGGTGGTTAAGACAGCTGGATCCCACATGGAGCTTGAAAAATATGCCCTGCACATGTGCATATATGCCCCAAATCCTGAGAGGACAGCAGAGAAGAAGGGATTGCATTATGGCCATAGCCCCTGGGAGGTTCTCTCTCTTCCTTATCTCTCTCTCTCTGAAGAATGCATGCATCTTATAGTAAAACCAAAAAAAAAAAAAAAGAAAGAAAAAAAAAAGAAGAAGAAGAATCACCCATTTATTCCTCAATGCATACTGGAAATGCATTTGTCTGTCTCATAATTCTGGTGGCTTATTCCCATTTTACAAGAGTGGGAGAAGACTGAGACTCAGAAGTCCCAGGATACTCTTTTGGCCACAGAGGGCATAGAAGCTGGAGCCATTCAGAGACTGCTGTTCATCTCCCATACTGACCCCTCACATTACATGGAGAGATTCCATCTGCCATCCATGAGACCTGCCCCTTCCCAGGAGGCCACGGGAATGTTGTGGTCAGTAGCCTTTGCGCAGAAGTGGTGTGCTTTTAAGAAGGTCATGGGCCCCTCTGCATCCTCTTTTTCTCCCTTCACCAGCTATACTCTGTGACCATGAGGTCCTGAGTACTGTGTCAGAGCTTCACAATGGAAGGGGCCAGAGTCCCGGAGCTGCTGCATGAAGGGGAGGACACCTCCATCTGCCACAATGCACTCTTCATGTCGGAGCCTCCACGCACTGGGTGACCATTAAGTATAAAGTGGAGGGGAGCGTGGGAACCAGCAGTTAGCGTAATGGCTATGTCGCTGGACTCCCACGTAGTCGACCGCGGTTCGTGTCCCGGACCCGGTGGCTTAAAACTCACGCCGGGCGCGTGTGCATGCGTGCCCAAGATCCCGAGAGGAGAATGGAGGAGAAGGGATTGCAGCGTGACCATCCCCCGTGGGGGGTGATTTCTCGCTCTCTGTCTCTATGTTTCTCTCTGTCTGTCTGGCGAGCGCACACGCCCAACAGTGAAAATCTCTCCCAAAAAAAAAAAAAAAGAAAGTGGAGGGGAGCATTAATAACACAGTGTCTAGTGTCTACCTACATATCAGAGACATCTTTCTAGAAATGATAAGGTTTTACAAGGATGTTTTCTACTGTTTTCTTAAATTAAAACATGCTCTTTGCAGAATATTTGAACAATGGGGAAAAAATCACTCATGATTTTTTGTCTCTAAAAATGTAACTTTATGATAATTTTTCTAGAGAGATTTTTGCTATAGGGTGCATGTGCTTGCCAGAGAGAAAGAGAGAGATAAAAATGAGATAGAAAATGAGAAACCACCCCCTCAGGGGGATGGCCATGCCACAATCCCTTCTTCTCCATTCCTCTCTAGGGATATTGGGCACATGCACCCAGCATGCATTTTAAGCTGCCATGTCCGGGACTTGAACCACAGTCAACTATGTGGGAGTCCAGTGATATAACCATTATGCCAACTGCTGATCCCCAACATTAAGGTAAATCTTAAAGCACTGTAAAACTCAGACCCAACCATGTATTCACACTTTGTTACAATATGTTCCTAGTTCGGGAACCAGCAGTTAGCATATTGGCTATGTTGCTGGATTCCCACATAGTCGACCGCGGTTCGCGTCCCGGACCCGGTGGCTTAAAACTCATGCCGGGTGCGTGTGCGTGTGTGCCCAAGATCCCGAGAGGAGAATGGAGGAGAAGGGATTGCGGCGTGACCATCCCCCGTGGGGGGTGATTTCTCGCTTTCTGTCTCTATGTCTCTCTCTGTCTGTCTGGCGAGCGCACGCGCCCTGTAGTGAAAGCCTCTCAAAAAAAAAAAAAAAAAAAGAACAATATGTTCCTAGTTCTTCTCTAACTGTGGGACTTCTGACCTGGACCACCCCACAGCTCCCCTGTATGGACACCATAAACATTAGGGCCAGGGGAACAGCCCACCATTCGTGTTGATGACACAGGATGTTGCCAAAGACGGGCCAAGGGTTTGGGGCTTGAACTCCAGTGGGGTTACCCAGCTCTGCCATCCACAGAAGTAAGATCCCAGGCAGATTACCAAACCCTTCTGCATGCCTGCCCTTCCATCTACAGTCTATCCCATACCCTGCACCTAACTAGAGCTCAATAATTACTTATAATCACTTATAGCTGTTAAGTAAAATTCATTTATTGACTCAAAAATATTATTTAGCCCACTTAGGCTGGGATTGTTCTGTATTTTGGGGATTTAGTAGTTGTTATGGTTTGGATAATGGCTTTTCACCCAAAGGTTCATGTTCTAGAAACTCAGTCCCCAGTATAATGACTTCAGGAGGTGGCAAGACCTTTAACAGGTGGGGGAGGGTGCCATCCAACTGGCTGGAAACAGATACACAGAAGTGGAGAAGTCTGATTCCTCTTTCTCATTCTCTCTCTGTGTTAGCCATGCTGTGATAGCGCCTTGTCCCTACTTCTCCCTCTTCCTCTGTCTCTCTCCATGTGGCCATAGACTGCCTGCTTCTCTGGGCCACGTCTTAGCACCAGAGGCTGGCCGGATGCCAGGTCCCTGATCTTGGTCTGTTCAGCCACCAGAATCATGAGACAAACCTGCTTTATAAATCACCCAGTGTCAGGTATTTCTGTTAGCAACACAATAACAGACTAACACGGCAGTAAACAAAAGAAAATCACACTAACATCACTGCCCTCAGAAAGACTCCAGCCTATCCAGGGAGAGGAGACATTCAGAGTGTGTCAAAGGTGACCCTTGTAACTGGAGAAAATTGAGGCAGGGGAGATGGACAAGGGATTGTGTGTACTGTTAACTAGGAACGGTCAATGGCCTGAAGGAGGAGAGGGAGGGAGGCATAGAGACACCAAGAAAAGAGGGCTCCATGCAGCGGTAATAGTAGATGCCATTGCTGTGGTATTTGCTGGACACAGTTTCTTTTTATTTCACCTTTGAAAATCTTCCCAGTGCCTTCTGGCCTCCATTTCTGATAACAGATCATCTGTTAACCATATTAAAGATCCCTTGTGGATGATGAATCTTTTCTTTCTTGCTTCTTTCAAGACTTGTCCTTATCTTTGGCTTTTGACAATTTATATGATGCATCTCAACATGTAGCTCTTACCTTATCCATCCCGGCGCACACTGAGGTCCTTGGATATATAGGATATTTTTAAAAATCTGGGGATATTTCTAGCCACTATTTTGTTTGTTTGCTATAGTATGTGTGTGTGTGTGTGTGTGTGTGTGTGTGTGTGTGTGTGTGCTCACTGGAGAGATATAGAGATAGAGAGAAGGAAAGTAAGAAATCACCCCCAGAGGGGATGGTCACACCACGATACCTTTTCTTCCATTTTTGTCTTGGGGTTTTTGGATACACACACACAGGCACCCAACATGTTTCTCAAGCTGCTGGGTGTGGGATATGAACAGTCAGCCATATGGAATCCAGCTGCCTTAACCATCACACCACCTGGATGGCCCACCCACTATTTTCAAATATTCCTTTTTCCCTTTCTCTCTTTCCTGTCCTCTGGGATTAATGATGTGTGTGTTGGTATAACTGACGGTATCCCACAGGTCTCTGAAGCTCTCTGCATTTTATGCATCCTCTTTTTTCCTGTTCGTCAGCTTGGATAATCTCAATTGACCTACATTCAAGTTCACTGACTCTTTTTTCTGCCTGCTCAAATCTGCCGCTGAGACACTCTAGTGAATTTTTCATTTCAGCTACCGTATTTTTCAAATTTAGAATTTCCATTTGGTTGGGATTTTAAAAAAGCATAATCTCTCTCTCTCTTGATTCTCTATTAGATGAGAAATCATTTTCAGAGTTTCTTTTAGTTATATTGTTGACACAGTTTCTTCCTTGATCATATTTAAAATAGTTGGTTTAAAGTTTTAGGCTAAGAAGTGAAACACCTCACCTTCCTCAGAGACAATATACGTTGACTGTTTTCCCCTGAGTGTGAGTCACACATACTTGTTTTCTTGCGTAGTTCATATATTTTTACTGAGACCTAAATAATGTGGTAACTTGGGAAATAATATTTCCCTGCCATTCCTGCCAATCTCAGGGATTATTGTTGCTGTTTCATTTTATTTGTTTGTTTGCTTGTTTTTGCTTTTTTTTTAACATAGATTTTTTGCTATTGGGCATGTGCACTCACTGGAGAGGCAGAAAGCGAGAAATCACTCCCCAGGAGGGATGGCCATGCTGTCATCCCTTCTTTTCCATTCTCCTCTCAGGACTCTGGGCACTCAGGCACACATGCCCAGAGTGAGTTTTAAGCCCCGGGTCCAGGACCTGAACTGCAGTCCACCACGTGGAAGCCCAGCAACATAACCATTATGCCATTTGTTGGTTCTGTTGTTTGTTTTTGATGTTGCTCATTTAGTGAATTTTTTAAACTCTTCATGCATGTGGTCTTCTGAAATTCCAGAGGTATTCCCAGAGCTTTTCAAAGCACTCTATGGACATCTCATTCCTCAGTTTTTCCTTTAAGTTTTTTGGTTACCTTGTTGTTTGCCTCAACTGTTATCACCACCTAAGATAGCTACTGTGCTAAACAAATAACTGATTATTTTCAATAAAAGTGCTGGGCAAAGACTAGTAACATGTTGGCCTTTCAGTCAGGTCAAATAAAGACAAGCTTTATACGTGGGCATTTCCAGTGAATTCCCAGACAGGTCAAATACTGACATTCTCTGAGAACGACGCTTTGACTTCCTCCAGTTGCTGGCAGGCTGCCGGCTTTCACCGTGATTGCAACCGTTTTTTTTTTCAAAGTTAGCATGGCACTAAGAAGACAGGAGGATGGGAACAGGTCTAGTCAATGCCACAAAGCTCACTTTTTCTGAGACTTCATTGTTTTTCATAAATAAATATTCCTGGATTGTTGCAAACCTGGTTAATTTCTATTGATCACTTTCTCAGAGAAGGGGATTTTCAGACACACTTACTTATTACTCTACCACTTCTGATGACATCAGCCAACTATGAATTGTGAATGGTGTACTGGTCTTGGACTTCAGCCGTAGAATGATACAGAATCTCTGAAGGATTTTAATGAAGATAGTAAAGAAAAAAATGAAATACAAAAATATGTCTCTCTGCTGCTACAGGGTGGCCAGAGAAGGGAAGGTGGAGATGGTGCCATCAGCCAACAGGAAGGCTCAGTGTCCCTGCACATCTCAGGATGCTGCACCTGCACCTGGGAGCATCAACTCACCCGGGGAGGCAGATTCAGATTTTTTTTTTTTTTCAAGAGGTTTCTGCTATAGGGCGCGTGCGCTCACCAGACAGAGAGACAGAAAGCGAGAAATCACCCCCCAGGGCGTATGGTCACACCACAATCCCTTTTCCTCCATTCTCCTCTCGGGATCTTGGGCACGCATGCACACACGCCCAGCGTGAGTTTTAAGCCACCGGGTCCGGAACGCAAACCATGGTCGACTACATGGGAGTCCAGTGACATAGCCATTACGCTAACTGCTGGTCCCCCGGCAGATTAAGATTTTTTCAGCAAGGAAAAAAAAGTGGTGGTTCCCTCACCTTTATTTTTATGTGTCAGGTAAGTGAAAAGAGGGAGAAATGCCTCACATCTAACTCTAGTTCTCTAGTTATAGCCCTAGGACACCCCTGACTTAAATATATATACATATATAAAAAAAAAAAAAAAAAAAAAAAAAAACGGAGATTGGGTGATTTATAAAGACATTTACTTGGCTTATGATTCTGATCTGAAAGTCTGAAGGCATGGGGCTAGCATGACAACACGGACAACAGAAGCAGAGCAGATAGAAGGCTTGTGCAGAAAAGTGGGGTTTGTGTTTCATGTATCTGTCTCACTCTCTCTCCTTATAAACTCACCGAGAATTCAATCACAGGAGCCGTGCCCTAACCACCAGTCATTAATCTATCCCCAAAGGCCCCTCCATAATCAGATTATCCTCCCAATCCTGTTACACTAGCACAACACATAAATTTTTGGAGGACATATTCAAACTCTACAAGCCATTGACTATAACTCCTCATTCACCTCCAACCCCCATACCTGGAAACTACCATGTCACTCTTCTGTTCTATTAGTTTGAGTATTTTCAATACCTCACACTGAAAATGGAGACATACTGTATTTGCCTTCCTGTGACTAGCTTATTTCACTTAGCATAATGTTCTCAAAGTTTTCTCTATGTTATTTCATATGGCATAACTTCCTTCTTTTTTAAGGATGACTAGTATTCTATTTTATGCAAATACCACATTCTTTTTTAACAGCTTTATGGAGCTATCATTGGCATGGTGTGTGTGTGTGTGTGTGTGTGTGTGTGTACAAGATTAAATTTAAATTCTACCCTCTTGGCAAATTTCAAATATACAATACTGTATTATTCACTATCGTTATCGTGCTATACATTAGATCTCCAGAACATATTCCTCGCACATCACTAAAACTTTGTCACAAACATCAACCACTCTCCTCTCTCCCTAGCCCCTGGCATCCTATATTTCATATATAATTTAGACTATTTCAGTTCCACATTTAAGTGAAGTCATGCAGATCTTCCTGCATCTTGCTTATTTAGCTTACCATAATGTCTTCCAGCTCTATTGGCATAATGGCAATATTTCCATTTTGGAGACTGAGTAATATCCCATTATATTCATATACCACATTTTCTTTCTTCATTCATTTGTTGAGGGCATTTAGGTTGATTCCATATCTTTCTGTTGTGAATACCGCTGCAATGAACACGGGAATGCATGCATCTACTCAACATACTGATTTTATTTCCTCTGGATATATACTCAGAAATGAGAATGCTGGATGATATGGTAGTTCTATTTTTAATTATTTGAGATATCACTACACTGATTCCCAAAATGAGTGTATTAATGTATATGTCCACCAACAGTATACAAGGATTCCCTTTTCTCAACATACTCACCAGCACTTGCTATCTTGCCTTTTTGAAAGTAGTCCTTCTAATAGGTGTGAGGCAAACTCTCAGTGTGGTTTCAGTTTGCATTTCCTTGATGATTAGAGATGTTGAGCATCTTTTTATACACCATTGGTAGTCTGAAATTCTTCTTTTAAGAAGTATCTACTTAGGTCCTTTGGATACTTTTTTGTCAGGTTATCTGTATTTTTGGTATTGTATGTGTTCCTTATGTATTTTGATTTTGATCTATCAGATATATGGCTTAAAATACTTTGTCTCATTCTGTAGGTTGCATTTTCCATTCATATGGTTTCCTTTGCTGTGCAGAGGCTTTTTAGTTTGATGTGATCCCACTTGTTTATTTTTGCTTTTGTTGCTTGTGTTTCACGTGTCATATAAATGAACTCATTGCCAAGATCAATGTCATGGAGCTATCTATGTTTTCTTCTAGGAATTTTATAGTTTCAGGCCTCAGATTTAAGGGTCTAACCAATTTGAGTCTGTGTCTAATTTCAGTCTTTTCATGTGTATAATCAGTTTTCCCGGCACTTATTAAAGACTACTGTATACTCTTGGCACATTTTTGAAGACTGGTTGACCATATGTATGTGGATGTGTTTCTGAGCTGTTTATTCTGTTCCACTGATCTATGTGTCTGTTTTTATTCTAGCATCACACTGTTTTGATTATTGTAGCTTTGTAATAAATAGTTTTGAAGTCATAAGCATTGTTTTTCTTGCTCAAAATTGCTGTGGTATTCAGGGTCTTTGGTAGTTTCAAATGAATTTTTAAAATTTTTTCTATTTCTTTTTTTTTTTTTTTGGAGAGGTTTTTCTATAGGGCGTGTGCGTTCGCCAGAAAGAGAGAGACAGAGAGACAGAAAGAGAGAAATCACCCCCCAGGGGGATGGTCACACCGCAATCCCTTCTCCTCCATTCTCCTCTCAGGATCTTGGGCACGCACACACACATACGCGGAGTGAGTTTAAGCTGCCAGGTCTAGGACTGGAACTGCGGTCAACTACATGGGAGTCCAGCAACATTGCCATTATGTTAACTGCTGGTCTCAAATATTTTTCTATTTCTCTTTCAAAATACCATTGGAATTTTTATAGGGATTGTGTAGATCACTTGGTAATTTGGACATTTTAATAACATTATTAAATCTGTTTATTAGTTAATAATGGTTTTGTTTTGGTTTGGTTTGGTTTTGATGACAGATGTCAGTTAAGTAAGAACAGAGGGGAAAAGCCTCACATTTAACTCTAGCTGTAGCACCAGGACATGATCATGTCAGTTGCAAAGACAGATAATTTTACTTCCTTCTTCCCAATTCGGATGCCTGGTTATTTCTTAATTTTGCCTAACTGCTCTGGTTAGGACTTCTATAACAGTACTATGTTGAATATAAACAGTGAGAGTGGGCATCCTTTTCTTGTATGTGAACATACAGGGAAAACTTTCCATTTTTCTCCATCAAGTATTATGTTAGCTGTGGACTTTTCATATATAGCCTTTATTTTGTTGAGGTGATTTCCTTCTACCCTAGTTTGTTGAGATTTTAATCATGAAAAGGGTGTTGGTTTTGGTCAAATATTTTTTGTGCATTTGTTGAGATGATCATATGATTTTTATCATGTATTCTGTTAATGTGGAATACCACATTAATTGATTTTCATATATTGGTCATGGTGTATGGTTAATGTGCTGCTGCAGTGCCTTGTTGAGACTGTTTATATCTATTATTTATCAGGGAGATTGGCCTATAATTTTCATTTCTTTTAGTGTTCTTGTCTGGCTTTGGTATCAGGATAATAATGCTCAATTTCAGATTTCATAAAATGTGTTTAAAAGTATTCTCTCCATTTCTTGGAAGGTTTTGAGAAGTATTGCCATTAATTCTGTAAATGTTTCATTTAATTTTCCAATGAAACTATCTGGTCATGAATTTTCTTTGATGGAAGGATTTGATAACTGATTAATTCTCCATACTATTCATAATCTAGTCCAACTTTCTATTCCTTCATGACTTGCTGATAGTATATTGTATGCTACAAGGTATTTTTCAGCTTTTTCCTAGGTTATCCAGTTTCTCAGCCTGTAGTTGTTCATAATATTCTAATCTTTTTTATTTCTATGCCATCAATTGCAACATCTGTTTCAATTCTCATTATACTTATTTGAGTCTTCTCTATAGTCTAGCTAAGGATGTAGATTTTGTTTACCTATTTACAAAGTAACTCTTAATTTTGTACTTTTTTTCCATTTCATCTATTTCTGTTCTCATTTTTGTTATAGTATTCCTTCTACCACTTTGGGTTTAGTTCTTTATCTACTGTTGCCAATTTGAGAACTTTCTTCTTTTTTAACATAAGCATTTATCACTATGAACATCCATATTATCACATTTTTTGCTGTATCCTGTAAGTTTTGCTATGTTGTATGTTCATTCTCTAGAGGTATTTTCTAATTTTCTTTTTTATTTCATTTTTGACACAATTGTTCAAAAGTGTGTTTAATTTCTTCACATCTGAGAATTTTAGTTTTTCTTCTGCTACTAATTTTTAGTTTCATACCACTGTTCTCAGAAAAGATACTTAGAATGAGTTCTCTCTTACTTTCATTAAGACTTGTTTTGTGAATTAAAATGTGATCTACCCTTGATAAAGATCCATGTATACTTGAGAAAAACATGTATTCTGCTGTTGTTAAGTAGAATCTGTGTGCATGTATAATAAGTATATAACATGCAATTGCTCTATAGTGTTATTAAAGGCTTTCTGTTTGATATTCTTCTATCTAGCTATCTTGTCCATTGGCAAAAGTGGCCTGCTGAAATCCCCTACTATTATTGTTTTTTCAGTTTATACTCCTTTCAGTTCTGTCAGGGCTTGTGATAGATATGTGTGTGCATTTTTATGTTCTATGCATATATATCTATAATTGTTATATGTGTCTATGAATTGATCCTCTTATCATTATAAAACATCCTTTTGTCTCTTCTAATAGTTTTTGACTTAAAGTCTGGTTTTTGTTATATAAGGCATCCTGTTGGCTTTTGGTTACCATTTGCACAGATTAGTTTTTCCATCCCTTCATATTAGCCTATGCATCTTCTTAAATCTAAACTGTGTTTCTGGTAGACAGCATATAATTAGGTATTTTGTTTTGTTTTGCTTTTTTTCATTCAGCCACTTTATATCTTTTAATTGGGGAGTTTAATTCATTTACACTCTAAGTATTAACAGGTAAGGTCTCACTATTGTTATTTTGTTAATTGTTTTCTGTTAATCTGGTAGTTCTTTTGTCAGTATTCTGTATTTCTGTATTCCCTATGCTTTGATTTTTCCTTGTGCTTTGTTAATTTTATATTAATATGCTTTAATTCTTTCTCTTTTCCTTTACGTAACTTCTGTAGTATTATTTCTTTGTGGTTAATTTGTGAAGTATAAAAAAATCATAATTGTCTATGGAGAGCTGATAACAACTGAAATTCAATCACATACAAAAACTCTACACTTTAACTTTTTCCCCATGATTTACTTCATGTTGACACAATTTACGTCAACTAATATTATATTTCTTTTAACATATTTTCAGCTATAATTACTTTTAATACTTTCGACTTTTAACTTTTGTGCTACAATGAGAAGTGATTTACTGGAGCCAGCAAATAGCATAGCGGTTACATCACTGGAGTCCCACGTGGCTGACCATAATTCGAGTCCTGGACCTGGTGGCTTGAAACTCATGCTGGGCACATAGGCATGCCCACAATCCCAGGAAGAGAATGAAAGAGAAGGGATTGCGGCATGGTCATCCCCCGGGGGTGACTTCTCACTTTATTTGTTTATTTATTTATTTTTGAGAGGTTTTTGGTTTAGGGCATGTGCGCTCACCGGAAAGACAGAGATAGAGAGACAGAAAGCAAGAAATCACCCCCCCCAGGGGGGATGGCCACACTACAATCCCTTGTCCTCCATTTTCCTCTGAGGATCTTGGGCATGCACACACTTTCCTCTCAGGATCTTGGGCATGCACACACACGCACCCAGTGTGAGTTTAAGCCACCGGGTCCAGGACTCGAACTGCAGTCAACTGACTACATGGGAGTCTAGCAACATAGTCATTATGCTAACTGCTGCTCCCCTCACTTTCCTTCTCACTGTCTCTGTCTTTGTCTTGTGAATTCATGCTCCCTAAGGCAAAATCCTTAAAAAAAAAAAAAAAAAAAGTAATTTACTCACAATTACAGTAAAACAGTATCTTGAATTTACATATTGACCTTTACTAGTGAGTTTCATTCTTTCTTATGCTCTTGTGTTGTAGTTAAACAATTTTCTGTTTCATCTTATGAATTCTATTTAGCATTTTTTGTTAAGGCAGGTCTAGTGGTCATAAACCCCACTGGCTTTGGATTGACTAAGAAGGTCTTTATCCCTCCCTTCATTTTTGATGAACAGTTTTGCTTGGCCAGCAGTTTTTTCTTCCAGCACTTTGAATATATCATCCTATTCCCTCTGGCCTGCAAGGTTTCTGCAGGAAATATGCTCAAAAGTTTATGAAGGATCTGGTGTATGCAACAACTTGACTTCTCTTTTGTTGCTTTCAACATTATCCCTTTGACTCTGACTTTTGAGAATTTGATTATGAAGTTTCTCAGTGTTTCTTATATCCAAATGGCCGATGCCTTTAAGAAGCATATTTTACTTATTATTAATATATAGTTAAAATAAGACTTCTATTACTTTTTCTTGCTCTTTTTTTACTGTAACTTCCATTTTATGTATATTGGTCCACTGGATGATTTTTTACTATCAAGCTTTCTTAAGCTTTCTTCACTCTTTTCCTCTTTTTTTTCTTTGACTGAATTATTTCCAGTGACCTGTCTTCCAGTTTGTTAATCCTTTATTCCACTTGACCTCATCTTCTATTGAACCCTTCTTATGAATTTTTCAATTTAGTTATTATAGTCTTCAGCTCCATGATTTCTGTCAGGCACTTTTTACATTTTCTATTTCTTTGTTAGAATTCTCACTTTGTTCATGCATTATTCTTTTGACTTCAGTCAATATTTTCATAGGTGTTAGGTTTTTTTCTCTAGCAGGTAAATCATATGACTCCAGTTTAGTAGAGTTGACTTCTAAAGATTTATCTTATCCCTTTAGTTGAAATATCTCTGCCTGGTTCTTCATTTTCCTTGACTCTGTGTTAGTAGTACCTTCTTATTAGACAAAGAAGGTACCTCTCCCAGGCTTCATGAACTAGTCTTGTATAAGGGGAGATAGCCACCAATCAGTCTGGACAGAGTCAGAGGGCCTCCATCAACTCTTTCTCTCCCAGGTAAAAGCAGACAATTGTGTTTTTTTGTTTGCTCACTCTGTGCTGAGTGTGCAGGTTGGTGGGGGCGAGGGGGATGAGCTATGGCATTTACCAAACCAAACCAATCACCATAGTTCTCCCCTTGTAGCAA
This sequence comes from Tupaia belangeri chinensis, assembly GCF_000334495.1. NCBI lineage: Eukaryota > Metazoa > Chordata > Mammalia > Scandentia > Tupaiidae > Tupaia > Tupaia belangeri. The sequence continues at coordinate 1,615,607 of NW_006204006.1, read as the reverse complement.
GATTGTGCCAGACACATGCTTGCTCTTTGGGTAACCCCAGCAAAGTTGGCCAATGATGACACTGATCAACTCTTTTCCTCCCTAGGAGGAAGTTAAGAGCTAGTATTTTTTAATCTGCTTGTTCTGTGCTGAGCAGAGAGAGGATCAATGATATCTATCAGCTCATGTCACCAGAAGGCCCTTGACTTTTGATGCTTTCCCTGTAGTGTGAAGAAGCTGTAGCTCCCATTGAGGTGCTCCCTGGATCATTCTAGTGTTTATTCTCAGCAGGGGTCTGGGTTCTCATGTTATATCTTTACACAGTAGCAAGGGGCAGTAGGTGTAATGGGAAAAGGCAGGTGTTAGTGTTAGCTAACCCCTAGTCCAGTCCCAGTCCTGCCATTCACTGTCAGGAAGAACTGCACACATGCTTCACTCTAATGAACCTTAATTTCCTCACCTATAAAATAGAGGTGATAATACCAATGGTTCACAGAAGTGTGATGCTACTAAATAGGACTAAGTAGTTATCAGAGAGATTCTGAGTACAACTTCCTGAGTTACCTTGGGCCTGAATGCTGTCTCTTCAGTTACTTTCCACACACCTGGTCCACTTCAGTAGCATCCTCTGTGGCACATGACACAGAAGACAGTGGGGAGTGAATGAGCCCACATGTAAGCTCGGAATAATGCCTGAGGAGCTTTTGAACAGGCAGCAATTAGCCATGCTGGCTTGGCACACACAGATGACACCCCTAATGTGTCCACAAACCTCAACTCAGTTTTGATAAACCAGTACTGGTTCAAAGGGACCCAGTCTGTGGTTCTCAAAACAAGACAGAATGAGAGTTTTCCTTATCCTTTTGAGTTTTTATAGGCCCAATGGGCAGGGAGGCCTGACACTAACACCTGGAACAGCAGAAAGAGAAAATGCTAAGGTCCTTCAAACACCAGCTCCTCCCTGGGAACCAGCAGTTAGCATAATGGCTAAGTCGCTGGACTCCCACGTAGTCGACCGCGGTTCACGTCCTGGACCCGGTGGCTTAAACTCATGCCAGGTGCGTGTGCATGCATGCTCATGATGCCGAGAGGAGAATGGAGGAGAAGGAATTGCGGTGTGACCATCCCCCCGGGGGGTGATTTCTCGCTTTCTGTCTCTATGTCTCTCTCTGTCTGGTGAGCGCACGTGCCCTATAGCAAAAACCTCTCAAAAAAAATAAATAAAACACACCAGCTCCTCCCTGAGTGACAATTATGTAAAGTGTTAATTCCAAGCAGACAACACTCAACTCTTCAAATACATTATACTTCAACAGAAAGTATTTTTAAAAAGGAATGCATAATTTCACTGGAGAAACTTTAACCGAGTTTAAAAGCAAGCAAACCTGTGTCTAGATCGCGTTGTTTCACTCTGAGGGCTTAGTTTCCTCCCCTATAAAATGGAAACAACACTCCCTCCTTTCTAGGCTGTCACGTGATGAACAAAGTGAGGAAGAAGGGAGACCTATTCCAGACCCTGGCACCAGTTAGAATAACACTTGGCTGTTACTCTGACATGGGCTAATTCCCAGACCAAAATGTCACTGCCCAAACCCTGTTTTACCAACAGAGTTCTGACCATCTCTAGTCAACATGGAAAGAGTAAGAGTGGAAACAAAAAATAGAACTGTGACACGCATCACCTAAGAATACAACAACTCCCCCCACCCCCGCCATGTGGAACCTGCTTCCCTGATGGAAAGTTCCCCACCTGGGCCCCATCCACACCTGCCCTCTCCTATCGTCACAACTGTGATCTCCAACCATCTTCTCCATCACCTCTCCACCCCTCATCACCTACACACCTCCCCAATCACCTACATACCTCCACCATCACCTCCCTCATCACCCACACACCTCCCCATGACCTACCCACCTCCCAGTCACCTAAATGCCTCCACCATCATCTACATACCTCTACCATCTCCTTCACACCACCCCATCATCTCCCCACCTCCACCATAACCAACACACCTCCCCATCACCTACACCTATATATCTCCACCATCACCTCCCCCATCACCTACACACCTCCCCATCACCTACACACCTCCACATCACCTATACACCTCCACCATCTCCTTCACACCACCCCATCATCTCCCCACCTCCACCATAACCAACACACCTCCACCATCACCTGCACACCTCCCTATTATCTCCCATCTCCACTATCATCTGCACATCTCCAATATCACCTCTTCATCTCCCTGATCAGCTCTCTACCTCCCACCATCACCTACATACCTCCCCACCACCTCTCTACCGCCACCATCATTTCCCATTAAGTCCCGACCTTACCTCACATTGTCGTGCCTCTGGATGTAAATCTTGTGGAAAATCCTCTCCGGGGGCTTGAGGAAGTCCTCCTTCATCTCCATGGCAACGTTCCGGGGCAGGAGGCTCATGAGGAGCCGCTCCTGGGCAGGAGAGAAGGGCCCACATCAGACAGCAGGTCCCCTGCTCTCCCACCCACACCTTTCCCAGTGGGGAGGGGTGAGAAGTTGGACAAGGAGCTGCAGGCCCCCTTCTTGGCACAGCTGATTATGCATCCAGTTCTGCAGCCCCTGTCCAGCCCCAGAGCCTTGATGGGTGCACACCCAGGTCTGGACTGCAATGAACACACACCTCACCCAGGAAGCAATGGCCCAGCCCAGCTGATCTCACACACCCAGCCATGCCCACTGCACCCTCACATTATGTCCATGCAGGTGCTGGGTCTTGGCCTGGCCACCAGGCACCCTGAGCTCAACATGGGAGTCATGGTCACTGACTCCAACCAGAGGCCCTGCTGGGTCTCTGTCCCCACAGGCTCTGCCCTAACAGGGCCTGAAAAGAGCATTCCAGATTGGCTTACAAGAAGTAACTATATTCCCGGGCTCCCAGAGGGCCTTGTTCTTACACAGACAAGAGGCCTTGGGGACAGCATGGATGTTTTCTTGATCTCTGTCTTATTTCCCCTTATCTGTGTAGATCAAGAATTTTCTTTTTTTCTCCCAAGAAAATAACATTAGAGTTTTTCAAAACCCAATTTTTTTAAAAAAATTCAAAACCCAAATAGCTCTACTATCCTGGAAAATAGCTTGCCTTCCCAGGCCTTGGTATCTTTGTTTGGCCTGTGGGCATGAGCAGGATTTTAGCACTCATCCTCCAGGTGGACCTCTCCCTGACCTCAGCTCCACTGGCCCTTGACCCGCTGGGCACAGCCCTGGGTCTGTGGAATCATGCTGGACACTCACTGTGAGAGCCCCTGGTTTGCGCTCTCCATGTTCCCATCCCACTCTACTTTGTAAAGGAAAACAAAACAGAGTTTAAGGCCCACAGACAATTGGACAGAGCATCTTATCAACAGGGAGGAACATGAAGCCCCAAGAGGGCAGAAGCCACTCAATCCCCCCACTGTCCTTGTCCAGGCTCCTCCCTGGCATCCAAGCCCCTCACCAGCAGATTATCTCAGCCACAGTGAGAAGCTTACGTTCCCTGAGGAGCCTGATACATCCCCTCCAGCCCATCTTCCCACTGGTGCAGGGCTGTGGGTGCAGCTCTTAGGACTAAAGTCCCTCCAAGTCCACTTCGTGATGCAGGAAGTCACATCTCTGACAGCCATCCTGTGTGAGGGTCTCAGATAGGACCACGGGAGCTCTGACACCCTCATGCCCAGGCTCTGTCAGAGAGCAGCATTAAAACCAGCGGCACGGACCCTGCAAGCCCAGCAGGCCTCTGGGAAGTGGCCCAAGGACTGAACCCCTTGGTGTCCCATTACAAACTGTTCCATATGCACAGCTCACTGTATGATGGAGAGTGGAGTGGGTGGACTCATGGAGCCGCCCCAGCAAGTTACTTTCACACATTGGAGGAGGAAGGCCAGGTCTGCTCTGCCCAATGTCAGGTGGGCCATGGTTTGCATGTCCAGGTGAGGCCTGTCCAGTCCTGGTCTTGGGGCCGGCAACTGGTTACGTGTCCTGAGTAAGGTCAAGATCCATTCTAAGACCCCCACCCCACAGGTCTGGCTAGATGATCCTAATGCAGAGAAGGGACACCACAAGGAATGCCACAAGAGACTGCTCATAAGCAGTCATTAGGTCACACAGCAAGAAAACACACAAGTGTCCAGGCCATGCATGACGGGACAGCCTTGGGATGGAAACACACCATCACACAGAGTGTGGGATCTTGTGCACATCTCTGGTCTGGCCTAGAGGTCCTAAGGCCCATCCTCTACTGCGGGGTATGTGGGACGAGGCCAAGACACAGCGTGTGGGAAGGGCTGTCTGCAGGTTACCACTGAGCTGAGGTGGAGGGACTCTGGGCTGGTGCTCACTCTGGACACACACCAATGGGCCAGGAGAGCATCAGAACCATGGGTTTCCTGAAGCATCCAGAGACCATCCCTGGTCCAAGGCAAAAGGGGCAGCAAGCAGAAACAGAAGCAGCAGCTGTACACACATGAAGGCTGGAGGAAAAGACCCAGAGGGGCACACTCAGGCTCTGCTCAGAACCCCAAGTTGGAGACAGACAGCTGCCCCAGCTCCAGACCTGAAGCAGGGCAGGTACCAGGGCTGGTTCAGCATGGCTATGCCATTCCTGGGGCTGTAGATTTGGTGCCTCAATGTCATCGTGTCTGACAGCAACAATGTGAAGAGCAACAGCAGCCCCAGGTCAGGGCCTCGGCCTCATGCTAACCACACCAGTCACGGGCAGCAAGCGCCATCATGTGGATGTGGAGCTCAATGCTTCTCGTGCCCTGTGTCTCTTCTGTCCATACAGGATCACCAGAAGCCCCTGAAACCCAAAGCAGGGGCACTACATCCTGTCCCAGGCCAGTGCCACTTCCCCTTGCAGTGGATATTCTCACAGCACTACCCGATAGCCCAGACACCCTCGCCATGAGGACTCAGCCAGGGAAGCCTCGGCTCACTAGTCTTCGAACCTCATGGCCTTGCATGGTTCAGGATCAGACCAGGGCATCTGAGTCAGTCACAGACCAGGCTGAGCCCATCAGGCTGGAGCAACTGAAAACACAGAGGGAACTGACATCAGGGACCTAGAGGGAAGGGGGAGCCATCAGGACCCCAGGTGCCCACCAGGATGGAGGTGATGGCTATAGGTGCCCTGCACACATCTTTGCACATAGAACACACAGAACCCCACACACATGTGGCTCCTGGCTGCACACACCTGGCCCGCACATACACGGCCCCCTGAACACACCACCTCTACATATGTCTCTCTCACACCACATGTAGCTCCTGCCTGCACATGCCTCTCCTCACATACACAGCTTCACTATCCACACATCACACATACACACACACGACTCCCGCCCACACACCCCTCCCCCCACATACATGCCCCCTCACACACACCCTCTGCACATGCCACACACCCTTCACACACACAGCACCCTGACACCCAGCCTCCTGTGTGCTCATGGGACACCGAAGCACTCTCCTAGATGCTAAGCCACAGCACAGGGTAGAGGGAAAGCAGCAGCCGGCCCCAGTCACCCTGCACTACCTCGAGCACCACAGTGGAGCCCCTTATTTTCATTGGGGTCCTTGGCTACTTTGAATGAAGATCTCACTGTCCAGCCTCCTATGCAGCTAGATGTGGCCAAGAAGATGAAAGTTAAAGGGTCAATGTAAGAACTTCTGAAATATTACCTAAAAACAGTTTGCTCCTTTACCCTTCTTCCGATGCTGTTCCTGGGAATATAGTCATAATGGCCGGATCTCTATCTACCATCTTGGTTCATGAGGATGATGTGCCACACACTAAGGACACAGGTAATGAACTAGAGAGATACTGGCTTGCTGAGGGCTTCCTGGATCAGACTTGCCACTACACCATGAAGGGTCACTCTGGAATATAAGAGAAAGCTGCCTCACTTGTTTAAACCACTGTCAAACCAAGCCCCTAAGGACAGACTTCCCGCTGGAGGGAAGAAATTAGTTCCACCCACTAAATCAGCACCTAGGGCCAACACATGTCAACGTCAGCTAAAAGTTCCCATAGGAAGCAAGACAGCCTTCTGACAAAATCCAGTCCTCATTCCCAATAAAAACAAACACATGCCTAGACAAAGCAGCTCATTCACATTGGGGAGATGCTACTTGATTCACTTTCACCCTCAAAGCTAGCCCTGATGGCCCACACAGCAATAAACATGAACACTGGGAATGTGTTCTAACCGGTGAAAGAAGTTACAAAGCCAGAAATCAAAGGCACGAAAGTTACTGCAAGTAGAAATCATGTGAAGTATCACGATTGCCCTACGAAGGCTGCGCTGGAAACCGTCATACACTATCTCAGCTGTCAAAACGTGACTAATGGGCCAGTCGGTGGCATTGGTACAGATGGGTAGATCCCACATGGCCGACTGCATGGCTTGAGTCTCGAACTGGAGGCTTGAAAAACACGCCAGGAATAAGTACGCACAAGCCCAAAATTCTAAAAGGCGAGGGAAATGGAGGAGAAGGGACTGTGTTCTGGCCATTCTCCACTGCAGGAGTGGCATGGAGGGTGCTGTCTCACTTTTCCTTTCTCTCTCTCCCCACCTCTCTCTGGTGAGTGCAATTTTTTTTATATATATCTTGTACATTTTTTTACATTTTTAAAAATATGTTGTCTCTCCTTAGAAAGAGACAGACAGTGAGAGAGGGAGTAAGAAATAACCCCACAGGGGGATGGCCACGCTGCAAACCCTTCTTCTCTATCCTCCTCCTGGGATTCTGGGCATGCATGCACACATGCCCAGTGTGATTTTCAAGCTGCAGAGTCTGGGACTCGAAATGCTGTTGGCCACGTGGGAGTCTAGCACCTTAACGACCATGCCACCTGCTGGTCTTGGCAAAAGAAAAAAATTTAAAACATGTGACTTACAGGGCCAGCAGGTGCCATGGAGATTAAAAAGAATTAACCTCCCACAAGGTCAACAGCATGGTTTGAATCCCAGTCCCTGCAACTTGAAATATACACTAGGCATGTGTGCGTGTGTGCCCAAAATCTTGAGAGAAGAATGAAATAAAAGGATTAGCAGTACAGCCAACCCTCCCCACCTCTGGGGGATGGGGATGATTTCTCACTCCCCCCTCACCACTCTCTGTCTCTGTCCAGCTGGCAAGAGCACCCACCTTATAGCGAACTAGGGGAAAAAATGTAATTTAAAATAAATGCACTATTTTGAATAAAAATCAGACATCCAAATGGTACTCATGAGGACTCTGCTTCTAATTTTTAGATTTTTTTTGGTACAAAAAAATATCTAAAATCCACGTGCAGATTTTTTCTCATAATATGCATTTTCCATGAAGTTCTTGAAGACCCTGTATATATTCCAGACAAAGTGTTGGAGAAGCAAACAGCTCAGGGATACAAATGCACATTGACCCAAAGAAGGCTTAGCAAATGCTGCCCTCTCTAGCCAAAGAGCCAGGAAGGGGAAGCCTTGCAAGAAGAAAACTTTCAGACAATAACTGAGCCCTCCAGGCCACAGACATGGGAAATTTACATCCCAGCCCCTCCCACACCAACAAAAACTGAGGAGAGGGTCCAGACCCCTACCATTTCCAAGCTGTGAAGAGACCCTCAATCTACCCCATACTGGGTTGTAAAGGAGAAGGCCCTGGAAGGACCAAGCCTTTTATCCCAGTCTACTGGCTATGAACGACCCCACTGGAAGAGGTCGGGGAGACCACATGCTCTCCCGCTCCTCCCCTCCTGCCTGGTTATTAGTGGAATCCATGGGGAGCAAGAACCCACATTTGCCCAGAAGCAAGGAGGAGCCCTCCTCCCTCCCCAAAGTGTCATTGGAGGCCCAGTGGGAGCCTGGACATCTTACCACATCTGTAGTAAAGAGACAGCAGTTGTCCTTTCATGCTAGAGTGACATCACAGAAAACCAGCCAAAGCAAAAGGTCCAAATAAAATACAGAGCCCCATACCTAATATCCTAAATGCCAGGTTCCAATCACACTAAGAATGAGGATACACCATGAATGAGCAGACAGACAGCACACACCAATATCAAAAAGACAGAGATGCTAAAGTAACTAACAAAGACTTTAGGCAGTCATTGTAAGAAGGATGCAGCAAAGATCGACAAACACACTTAAAAATGAATATAGATATAGAAACCTGTAACAAGGTAGTATTCTTTAATTCTTAAAAAAATTAAAAAGTAAAAAAAAAACGAAGTGGAAAAAATGATTGCTGGAAATGTAAATGGCACAACCAATCCAGAAAATAGTTTTGCTATTTCTCAGTCAACTAAATATCCACCTACCACATGACCCAGAAATTGCACTTCTAGGCATTTCCACCAAAGAAATTAATATTTGTGTTTACAAAAGCCTATACACACATGTTCAGATAAACTTTACTCATAAGAACTCCAAACTGGAAGCTACCAAGATGTCCTTCAATGGCGGATGGTTAAGCAACCTGTGGTAGAGCCACAGCATAGAACTTAGCAATGAAAAGGAACAAACCATTGATATATTTGACAACCTGGATGAATCTCCAGAGAATTATGCTGATGAGCAAAAAAGGCCAATCCCCATCTTACATCATCCATATATATGACATTTTTGAAATGTATATAAGTGGAGAACAAACTGGTGGTTGCCAGGGCTTAGGAATACAGCTGGGTGGAGGGAACCAGGTGTGGCTACTGAAGGGACTCACAAGGCGAATGACATCCTGTGTCCTGGTTCTTCCAATCTCCTAGTTGTGACATTGTACCTCAGTCTCCAGAATCTTACCATATGGGAAACTGAGTCAAGGGCCCATGGGATCTCTTTGTATTCTTACACCTACATGTGAATCTACGAGTTGCTCAATTTTTTTAACATTCGATTAAAAAATACATATTAAATATAAAAAATGGTTTTCCAAACTGTAATGACCTAATTTTACTTCCTAACAGAGCAAATCACTCTTAAAGTGTCCACTTCCACTCTGTAATGCTGCTGTAAAGAGTCAGCCTGACAATTTTTTTTAAAGAGGTTTATGCTATAGGGCATGTGCACTTGCTAGAAAGACAGACAGAGAGACAGAAAGTGAGAAATCACCCCCCTGGGGGGTGGCCACACTGCAATCCCTTCTCCTCCATCCTCCTCTTAGGATCTTGGGCACGCATGCACAAAAGCCTGGCATGAGCTTAAGCCATGAGGTCTGTTACTCAAACTGCGGTCAACTACTTGAGAGTCCAGCGACATAGCCATTACACCAACTGCTGGTCCCCAGCCTGACAACATTAGAGGAACATTTTAAGGAAAAACCTTGGGAGGAACTGCTTATGTGATACTGGATCAGCCAACATTCTGGCCAGGTTCAAATTCTAGCAATTCTGGAAGGAGGTGAGTACGATGCTTACTCCTACTGCACAGATGAACCGCACTGAGGCACAGGGAGGTCGCGTGAAGCGAGCAGCCCAAGGTCATAAGACTAGTAAAGTTGAAGCCAGTAGTAACTGGCTGCACAGTACTCTACAGCTTAAGAAGACCTTCCCCACCACGTACCTACTGGGGCTTTACCACATACACCACTAGGCCCATTTCAATGCTAAGCAATGCCAAGGTTCAAAGTCACACAATCAAAGTCGAATCCAACTTTTCCAACTCTTAAGATGATGAGTGTTTAATCACCAAGCTGTGGCTATTAGATTAGAGAGAGATGTGAAAAATAAATAAATAAATAAATAACTTAAAGCAGTCTAAGGAAAGAGAAGGTGAAGAATAAGGGAAAGATGAGGCACGAGCGAGCTCTGTAGCATAGTGGGTAAGCCCTGTGAATAGGAAGCAAGATCCCACCTGGCTAACCATGGTTCAAATTCCAGCCCCAGTGGTTTGGAAAACATACTGGGCTGGAATGTGAGCATGGGCCCAAAATCCTGACGGGATGGAAAAAGGATTGAGGCATGACCATACCCCATTGGTAGGGATGAGGGTTCTCTCTCTCTCTGTCAAGTGAATGTGCCCACTGGCAATCAAAAAAATTATTAAGATTAATGTTATATATAAAATGCTATATTAAATAAGATTAATATCTAGTGAGATTAAGGTTATTGCATAATAATGCTATATAATAATTGTGTAAGGTTAGAAAAAAGCATTTAGTTGTTTTGAAATTTCATTTTATTTTATGGTACAGAAATAGTCAAGAAGGCTGTTGGGGAAAAATTGAAAATAAACAACAATTACAATGGTTTGAAATGTGTACTGTGGGAGGCCAGCCCTATTTAAACATTCATCCTTGGGTCACCCAGTGGCATGGTGGTTAAGACACCATGGCAGGATCCCATATGGGAGACTGAGCAGTTCTAGTCCTGGATCCAGTGGCCTACAAAACATTTGGGACATGTGTACATGCAATGCCCAAAATTCCAAAAGGAAAAACAGAGGAAAAGGGATTGCAGCATGACCATCCCCTATGGGGGGGGTGGGTAGTATCTCACTTTCCTTCTCTTTCACTCTCTCTGGTGAGTGCATGAACCTTCTGACAAAAATTTTAAAATTGTCCCATTTACCTTGTTAGGATAACAAATTGAGTATGTGCTTTAAATAGTTGTGAGTTATTTTCGGAGTTCAGATTTGATAATGGCCTCTAAGAACCGTCAGGGCCCTTGGAGGGGCCAGCCTCCAAACCAAGGAAGAGGAGGCTCAGTTAAGGGGTACCTGGCTTCCTGTGGGCACAGGAGGGGAGGAAGTCCCCTCCTGGGGGCTCTCTAGCTGTGACCAGCACAGAACTTAGGGATAGACCACCATGGGGAGCCGTGAACTCCCTGAGACCCCAGGTGGTCTCAGCAATCAGTGGAGCCACCCTACCTGCCACATCCCTCAGACTCTCCAAGTTAAAGCACAGCAGAATACACAGCCAAAAATAACACCTACAACCCCCAAATCTGCTGCCTAGATACCACATACAGTTTCCAGCTCCTTGCCTCTACCTGACAAACTTCTACACATCTCTCAAAGCCCTGATCATCCCCCTACCCAGGTCCTGCACTTGTATGGCTTCCCCTGCAGGAGCAGATGGCTGCCAGGATCTGTGCATGCCAGGAACCCACTATGACAGCCTGTGCACCAGCACCTGGGAGCTTCTTCACACACCCCTGATGGGATTCAGCCTCAGAGCAATGGTTGCAGGGAGCCTGGTTTGGGACCTGGAATGCTGCATTTCTCACCAGAACCAGGGCTAGAGACCCCTGTAGATGTCCTGCTGGGAATGTGGACAATGTGGTGGGGGGCTTCTGGAGGTGAGATGCATCTTTCAGGAGACCAGGGAAACTGCCCAGGTTGAAGGAAGGGGTGGTGGTGGTGGGGGGGGGGTGTGCAGGCGACACTGGAGGAGGGACCCACTGCAGTGGGTACAGTAAGATGGAGGTGCCTGATCAAAGGCGGGCCTCAGGCTCTCATCTGGGTGATGCCAGGGCATCCTGTGCACCCATGGCCCAGGCCTGGGATCAGTCCTTCTGCCTCCCCTTCACAGATCAATCAGGACTTGTCCCTGGAGCCCTGGCCCCAGTCACTTCCAGAAGCGTCTCCATAGCTGGAGGCCCCAGTGCCCTGGCTCTGCTTAAGCTCTGGTGATCATCCTTGGCACAGTGGCCTTCCCTTTGGCTCACACCAACTCCAGGTTGGTCATATTGGAGGGTGAGGCCCTCACCCCTGACCTCTCACTCCAGGCTCACTGGCGAGGTCAACACCACATATGTGAGATGCACATGAGGAAAGGCCACTGGGCAGACCAGTCCTAGACACTGAAGAAGGAAGTCTGCCCCAATGGGTGTGGTTCTCCCTACCTGCATGGTGAGGAGTGCTCTGCTGGTCACTTCTTGGCATAGTAAGATGATACCAGGGAGTCCAGGAGTACTACTCAGGACAGACTTTCCTCTATGGAGACAGCAGGCCCTGAGCAGACAGCAGAGAGCCCAGGCAGCACTGGCCACCACTCCCCGCCCCCAAAATCCTCACTAGGGCTGGGGGATGCAAGGCCCAGAGAGCTCTAAGACCTCTAGGACTCTAAGCTGCCATAGTCACGGTGCATCAGAGTCATCAGGCCTGAACCTGTGAGATCCACTTCTCTAAGAGAGGAAAGGGAAGAAGAAACCCCCAAGCCCAGGCCTGCCTCTCCACAAGTAAGCAAAACCCAGTGAGGCTATCCAGGGAGGGGCCCCTGGGGAGCCCAGAGCACAAGCACTCACTGTGTGCACATTCCACCAGGACCCGCAGCAGCACCCCCTTGTCTTCAAGTCACACACTTGACTCCTACTTGAAACAGAACAACCTGTGTTGTCTGACAGACAATGACCTCAGTTGTGCCCCCCTAAAAAATCCACAGGTTAAAGCCCTAACCCCCAGTCTGACTGTATCTGAAGACAGGGCCTTTAGGGAGGTAACTAAACCAAGACAAGGTCACCTGGGTGGACTTAACCCAATATGGCTGTTGTAAGTAAGGCAAAAATGGGTGGAGGCCAGAAAGTGGCGTAGCAGTAAGCAACCGGCCTTACCTGGGAAAGGCCTGGGTCCACATCCTGGGACCTCCCCATACATACCAGATACACGTGTGTGCCCATGAGCCAGGCTGCCTGAGCAGGGGGTGGGTCACACGGTGAAGACCCTGTGGAGAGTGCCTGTGTCTTCTGTATGTCTCTCTCTCAGAAGAAATAAATAAATAAACTTATAAAAAAACTAAAGGTAGAAATGTGGACTTGCTGGGAGATACCAGGGCAGCATGCACACAGAGATGAGCCCACGCAGACACAGGCAGGAAGCAGCCTCAGAAGGCACCAGCCCCGAAGCGCCTGGACCTGAGACCTGTGCCCTCCATGAGGTGAGAAGATATGCTCCTGCTCGAGCACACGGCAGTGCTGATTACCCAGCTAACCAAGACAGCAGGCCCCCAGGGACCCTGGAGCCCCGGTTCAGGTCCAGGCTGCCCCTTCGTGGTGTCGTGACCCCGAGCAACAACATCCACCCTGCATAAGTCATCACTGTCCAGGTCTGGTGCCAGCAGCCAAATCAGATTCTAGCAGACCCTCTGTCCCTAGATGGGCTGGAGGCCCCACTGGCTCTGCACCCCTTATGGAGGAAGGGGAACAGGATGCCAAGGGGGTAGGCAAGACCTACCCTCCTGCAGTTGCCTCTCGCCCAAGTTCATTCCACAGGGTTTTCTGCAGAGCCTGGGGGGACAGCACAGGCCACTCTATCCCAGGCACAGTGTCTCCAGCTCTTATGTCCCCTCCAAGGGTCACATGGGGTGAATACACTGCACACGCTAGGCCTGGCTCCCAACCCTCTGGGCCTGAGGCTGCAGGCCTGGTCACTCCCTTGTGGGCTGCAGCTGACCACTGTGCACGACGCCCAAGTCCTTGCCATTTGGAGGTGGGCCTGAGACACCCTGAGAAGCCTTCCCCCTAGCCCCACCAGGCCTGGATCTTGGTGCTAAAATCTCTTAGGCTCCACTCTCAGAAATAACAACAAAGACGATCAGCATGGCCAAACACAGCACACTGGCACTACCAGTGCGGCCCACGCAGGCCTAGTGAGGAACAAGACAGATGAGGCAAACAGTAGGGATCCCCACAAGCCTCCTCCTGATAGTCCCTAGACATGCTGCAGAGCCTCTGACCCTGAGAGCAAGGCTGCAACTGCCTCCATGTCTTCCCTAACAGTGCTGTCCCTGCCTCGGAATGACACCACGGTCCATGAGGTTGCTTCAGGGCCAGTCCTGAGCACCGCACAGCCAAAGCCACACAGCTCAAGGTGATCAGGGTCAGGGACATTATTGGCAGGCACAGAGGCTAAAGCCCCTCAGCATACAGGCAGACCAGGAGGGACACTGGGAAGCACCTGCTCTCTAGAAAAAGGTGAGACAGGGTCACCTGTACTGCCAGCATCTGCCTACCACGTGGGAGGTCACTGGAGCTGAGCTCCAATGCTCCAGGGTCTCAGTTCCACTTGCAAGGGGCTCTGGCAACAAGGAGACTGATAGCTGAGGGAGTGCGACCACTGCCCCTTTCCCAGAACCTGGGCAGGCACAGGATGAGAGGGCTGGGGGATGACAAATTACCCATCCACTCAGTTATCAGGAAGCAGTGGGCAGGAGGCTGGGCCGCGAGGGGACAGGGCAGAGGAGCAGGCTCTCCTGCAAGCCTATCTACCCACTTTGACTCATGTCTGGTCCTCCTGATCATCCTGGTCTCAGAGGGTGAGTTTTCCATCCTGTGGATGATAACGTTTTCCTTTACATTTTGTATGACTCTTCTGTACAACCACCTGGGCCTGCTGTTTACTTTTTGGTAAGCTTATAAATTAGAGTTTGTTTTTTTCTTTTTTTGGTACTTTTGGTTTTTGTTTGTTTGTTTGTTTGCCGGGGGCATGCACACTGGACAGAGAGAGGGAGAAGAGAAAGCACCTCCCATGGAGCACGGTCACACTGCAATCCCTTCTCATTCATTTCTCCACCCTGTTGGGATCTGAGGCATGCACGCACATGCACCTGGTGTGTGTTTTTCAAGCCATTGGGGCCAGGATTCAGATTGTGAGGTCTCCCCTGTGATACCTTGCTCCCTTAACCTCTAGGCCATAGGGCCAGCCCTGGAGTCAATATTTTTAATGGTTACAGAATGCGGGGGCATTCTTTTTCCTCTAGGATCATCTTGGATAAATGACACTTCTCTGGGAATTTGTCCACTTGGTCTAGATATTCAAATATGCTGGGATAAAATTCTGCTTTGCATTTTCCTATCATCTATTTTAATCCCTGCTTTCTCCACGGCCACCCTCACTCCTCCTTCATCTTATCATGCCTGTTCTCTTTCTTCTTGAAGGTTCTCTCTGAGCTTTCCAATTTCAAAGAACCAACTTTTGACATTTTGTTCTGAAACAGAAAGACTTATGAGGACAGAACCCCCATCCCTCAAAGCATTTCGGCCCAAGCACCTGCAATCCCATGCTTCTGCAGGCACCTGTTTGGCCACAAAGGAAGAAACGGCCCAGATGGTGGATGGTCTCGCGGGCAGCCTGCACTTTGGCCTGGCTCTGGCACTGGCTACTATGCTATCTGATCCATTATCTTTCCCAAGTCATTTAAATTCTCAGAGCCCAAGTTCTCAGTTTTATAAACCAGATAGAGCCTTTCCATTCCTAAAGCCAAGATTCATTGTAAAGGGATCTAACAACTGAGGAAGAACATCTCCATACCATGCCTTCTCTTCTGCCCAGACCCTGAGGCCCTTGATTAAGGGCCATCCCCTCTGTTCTGTTCCTTTGTTCTGTTGGGAGGAGGGATCAGCACATGACCAATTCAGGTGACTTCCAAAGAAACGTCTACAAGTAAGTGTGTGTTCCCACGGTGGAAAAAAAAAGGCCCTCTGCCCCCACCCCTCTCCCAGGGTCTCAGGGCAGGCAGCCCTGAGATGGGGGGGTGGGGAGGAAGGACAAGGGGAACAACTCTTCCAGCCCTCAAAGACCCACATGGTGGGGGCTTTACACCTTCAAGAGTATGTGGCATACATGCCTAAGTGACTCGGCAGGAGCAGGCCAGGAGCCAGCAAGGCCTCGCAGGGTCTGCAGGGCAGCCATAGGGTGGCAAGCACTGAATGCAACAGGAGAGGCAGTAAGGGCTCCTGATGCTCCAACAGGCGTCACCTTCTGTGAGGGGCTGGGGTGGAAAGTGGCCATGAGTGGGCAAGGAACATCGGGGATATGCTAGCCAGTGAGGTTAACCTTGGCATCACTACCCAGGCTGCTTGGAGGCGCTCCCCAAGGCTCAAGGTAATGCACACCAGTGACCTGCTGACAGCATTGCGGAGCAGTGCATCACCCCAGGGCGACAACAACCTTGGCATCAGGGAATTGGGCATCCAATCTGCAAACAGGATGGAGAGAGGTCTGAGGCCCCTCCTGTGTGCTGCTGTCTGAGCTGTCCACTGTCCCACTGATTCCCATCTGGAACAATGCTGGGGCAGGACGGGGGTTTCACATAGGGAGTCTGTTTCAGAACTGCAGGCCCTTGCTCTGCTCTCCTACAGGTCCAGGCCAATCAGGGTGGCCACAAAAGCCAAGCCCATCCAGAGAAAAGGTGTTTTTTGGGTCTCCCAAGACAGACACCGGCTTCAAGAACTGAGCCCAGTTCCCCTGAGCACACCACCTCTGGATGTTTGTCCCCAGGGAAGAAAACAAGAACTTCCCAATGTCTCGCCATGTCACTGCCCTGCCTCTCAGCTCTTCCCATGAACTGATCCCTATGTCTCTTCCTGACCATGACAGGGGCTCCCCTGCCACTGAGTGCCCAGCCATCAGTGAGAACAGACATACAAGAACCCATCTTGCCACCTGCTGTACCTTCCAGCAGAGGCCACAGGGCACAGAATGGTGTCCATCAAAGCACCATGCACAGGACTGCTCACCTTCCCCTCACCTCAGCCCCGCTCAGACCCCGTCCTACAGGCACATGGACTCTGCCCTGCATCCCACAGCCTCCTGCTAGGCTGCCAGACCTCCCACTGTGCATCCCCCAGGTCTCCTACCAGAATCTGGGTGTGTCCCCCAGGTTCCCTCCCAGAACAAGACTTCCCACATCATTGTCTCGCAGATCCTCAGTTTTATCCGACTCACGCAAGGCCTGGGTAGAGCTGTCATGGTCATCTCTAGGTTCCCTGGATCACCAGGAAGTACTCAGAAGATTCTGACAGACCAGAAGAGCTGGTAGGCCCCACTGGGCCACCCCAAGAAACAAGCCTCCCTGCACTGGAACCTGCCAGCTGGTGGGGGAAGGAACCTGCACTGGAATCTACCAGGCGCCCAGGAAGATGGGTGTCAGGTAGGGTCTGCAGATTTGAGGAGACAGACAGAAAACACAGCAAATGTGGGAACACCGAGGTCGCAGTCGCCCCAGGGAGCCTGTGGAAGCCGTGTCCTCATTCAGTGCTCGTGTTATCAGAGCATCTGCTCAGCTTTGAAGCTGCAGAGGAAATCACAAAGGAAAATGATCCTTCCATTGAAAATACAGAAGGCTGAATTTTTATACAAAGAAAAGCAAAGCCAGAGGGACAGACCTGGGGACGTGCATCAGCCTCTCTGGAGTGCAATGAGCTGCCGGGAAGCCAGGCCCTGCCAGGATGTGGACAGGGAAAAGGCAAACACCAGCAGTGTAAAGGAGTCGCTGTCCATGGTGATGAGTGGCAAGGGGCGGGATAAAGAGCAGGCACTTACAGAAAAACAGACAGAGACAAAAGGAGAGAGACAGAGAAGAGAGGAGGGACAGAGAGACAGAGAGCGGAGAAAAACACTGAGACAGAGAGAAGAGAGACAAAGAGACAAAGACAGACAGGGGGAGAAAAAGAGGACCAGGGATAGATCAAAAGACAGAGACAGAAAAGAGGGGCAGAGGGACAGAGAAAGATAGGGGCAGAGAGAGTGAAGGAGGGAGGCAGAAGGCTGGGAGGTAAAGCCATGAGGAGCAACAGGGGCTGCAGACAGCGCCCCAACACCCCGAGTGTCTGCTGGGTGGGGCCAGCAGTAGCACTCTAACAGGCTCCCCACCAGGCTGTGTCCTCGGCCCTGCAGGGAGCCAGCACTGCAGGGAGCCTGGGGCCTGGGACAGTAGAAAGACACAGAAGCACAGCTTTGCAAGACATCTTCGGGACATGGAAAGGAAACATGTTTACACTCCTGAAACAGAGCTGGGGACACTTCAAGTCTAGATGAACAAAGATATGCGTGCAGAAGAACTCCTCAGACCTGGTGTCCAAATGTTGGCGCTGGGAATGTGCAGCACGTGCACAACGCGGAGGGACATGCAGCCTGCAAGTATCACCAACGACACGAGCAGCATGTCTGCACAAAGTGCTGTCGCACTGTACCACATGAAATCACACACAAGTACAACACACACATGTTCGCACACACAACATGTAGTCATCCACACATGCGTGCACACATACACACTTATCCCCACATGCCCACAGACATATGCACACACACATATGCACAGACATACAGGCATGTCCACACAGATACATGCATCCATGTGAATGTAGAGCCATACATACTCAACAACAGACATACAGGCATGTACACACATGCACACATACACCCCACATATCCACAAATATGCACAAACATGTCAGGCACATATGCACATATACATCTCCACACATGTACACAGACATACACACAGACACAAACCACTCCCCACATGTCCATCCACATGTACATGTCCTTCCACATGTCCACACACACATGATCTAAACATGCATGCAATCAATTTCTCAATAATATCCTGTCTTTATTATAAATACTAGCTATCAGTACAGTGTCTGCGCATGAAAAGAAATGTGTGTGTGTGTGTGTGTGTGTGTGTGTTTAAATACAGAGTCAGCACAGTGATCTCTTGTATGAATAGTAAGTCTGTCCACCTCAAGACAACTGCAGCCTGAGACACTAGCACTTTGGTACCACCAAAGCCTGTGAACCCCAGGCTGGGAACGGTGCCTGGATCCTTCCAGTTAAGGCGCTGTGGCATGCCAGGTTCCACCCAGAGGCTCCACATCATCCTTGCCAGGTGGGCGCAGTCTCTGAGTGGCGGATGAGGACATAGGATGCCCAGCCACAAGGGGTAGCTAATTGAGATGCAGCTGCCTCCAAGCCTATGTCCTTTCCCAAAAGGCTGCTTCACATCGAGGACGGGGTGATGCTCACACTGCCTCAAGCTCCAGGAGGAGCTCCGGGATGGGCACAGGCTGCTGACCTCGGTTGTGCCTTTGATAACCTTACCAGCACCCTGGCATGCCAGGCTGCTCCATCCAGCCACAAGAGTCAAGGTCAGGACCAGTGGAAGCCCCAGCCCTTCTCTATTGAACCTGGGCCACTACACATCCAAGTTCACCCAGGCATGGCCAGGCTCTGCTGCACCCTCCCAGGTGAGCTTTGCACAGCAGCACGTGGGAGACAACCCAGCTTAGCATGGCCAGTCCTTCGCATCCCATCCTTCCCGGCAGGTCAGGCCCTATGGAGGCAGTAATCCTGGCTGCATTTGCCCTGTCCTTTAAAACCACAAGGGAGTCTCCTCCACTGCCCTAAACCCATCAGAAACACTGGGGACCATAGTCCCTGTCACCAGTGGGTAAACTAAGGCTCAGGGAGCACAGAAATGGGCAGCTCCCCATCTCCACAGCTTCCTTGCTTGGGGGCAGGCCAAGGTGCCCAGAGCCCACACAGCTGAGCGACAGGCACCTCCAAAGGACAGATGGTCATGCAACCTGGAGCCCCAACCACTCCAAGGCCAGACACAGCCAGAACCTTGCTCCTGCCCCATGCCTTTGCCCCATGCCCAACCAACCTGCTTCTCGTTCTCATCCTCCAGTCGCAGCCGGTCCTCAATGCAGCTCCGGGCCTGTAGGAATGCCTTCCTCTGCGAGCGCTCGGTAAGGATCCGCACGAAGACGCCGTACATGTTCACGCCCACAAACAAGAGAGCGTTGGCACCGAGCTGCAAAAGAGGACAGACACCAATGTGGGCCGGGCAGCCACATGCATGAGGAGGGTGTGGCTCCCAGCCCCACCACATGGCCACTCACCCAGCACCAGGCGCAAGGGGCCTTAGCATACACCACCTGGCCCTATGTGCAAAGCCAGTGTCCCATGGTCACCAGCCTGGGTAGCAAGCACACACTTGGCTTGTCTGGGCAGGCAGCCCCTGCTACACACTTGCCACTAATCACACAGGGTTCAAGCCTGGTGCTGCATGGGTCCCCAAATTCACATGCTGAAGTCCTGCTCCAGGACCTCAAGACATGTCTTTATGTGGGGACAGGACCTTTAATATGGTGATTAAGGCAAAATGAGGCTATCAGGGACCCTGATCCAGTCTGACAAATGACCCTATAAGAAGAGAGTGGGACTCAGACACAGGGACAACCATGTGAGGATGCAGAGAGACGGCGCCATCTACCGGCCTGGAAGAGGCCCCCAAAGAATATGGACTGTGGTGTGGTGACCTGACTTCCAGCCTCCAGAGCCAGGGGAGGAGAGACATCTGTCAAGTTGGAGTTCAAGTCCATGTACTCTGTTCTGGCAGTCCAGGGACATGGCCACACCCGGAAGAGC
>NW_006204006.1:1593665-1595244 GCF_000334495.1 Tupaia belangeri chinensis | reverse complement strand
CTGTTCCCACAGAGGGAATGTTCTAGAAGGATTGAACAAACAAAACAGGGTGTGGATTCAGCCCTAAAGGGGCATGAAAATGGGAACTGCCAGAGGCCTGAGTTCCCACGGCCCTTGATTCTCTGCCCTTTGACAGATGAAAATGAGACATGGCTGAGCTGAAAAAGAGTCACACACTGCGTGCCACACGACTCAGACCCAAAGCCAGAGCAGGGCTTGAAGGCTGGTCCCCAGTCTCTCATTGTCTCTACCCTTATATCCCATAGTCTGGGGAGACGGGAGACAGAGGCACCTCTCACAAGTCACGCAGGACCATGCACATCTGTCACAGATGCCCACAGAGCGCTCACAGAGGGAAGATCGCAGCCTCAGCCCAGGGGAGAAGGTGCGATGCTGTGTGAAGGATCTGCTCCTTGGCACTGCATCCTCAGAGAACACCCCAGCTGGTTCAGCCCTGGGGAGCAGAACCCGGGACTAATTCTTCCGACTCCACCTAAATTAGCCACAGACACCCCCAGACGTGACTGTGCCCCATAGCACTGGCCAGAAACACACACACACGGCCTCTCACAGCGGCCACAGGAAGCTGTCCATGGACAGGAGCACCTAGGAAAGGCAGGGGACAAGCTGAAGGGACAGAAGGGGGCTGCAGGCACCTGTGAAGGGGGAACTGGTCACAGCAGGATGCTAGGGACAGTGACAGACCGCAGGAGCAGGTCCCTAGGTAGAGAACAACTTTGGGCAATGCAAGGTGTGTGAGGTGACCTCAGAGACACATCCATCACAAGGTGAGAAATACAAACTCATGGTCAATGGTCACATGCAGTCTGGAAACACCAGATCCATTCTCCAGGAGATGACGGGAGGGACAGGACTCTGCAGGGCCCCAGCAAGAGTGGCTGTCCACTGCCTGAAACCTCCCAGGGGGCATCAGTCCCTCCGCTGGACCTGCTCCCCACAATTCAGACACATGCCCACCTGACTGCCTGGAGCTGAGGACACTAAACATACCCACTGATGAGGCTGGGCCTGCCAGATGCCACTGTCCTGACCATGGCCTCATGACACAGACTCTTGGGAAGAGCCAAAGGGGGCAGCAAGACAGCACATGGGAAAGTTTCACTGAAAACGTGACCAGTGTCAACATGACCTTGAAATCTCCACATGACCCCTGGATAGCTACATGTGACCATGATCATCTTCATGTGACCCTTAATCTCACTGTGACCAGAGCTTCTCTTGTGACCTTGAACATCTCCTGTGGCCTGGACGTCTCCCCATGAACCAGAACGACTTGCTATGACCTGAGTTTCTCCAAGTGGTCAGAACTTCAGACATTTCTCTTTTCTCTCGGTGCTCTGTGTGGAGCTGTTCTCATGGAGTCGATGTGACTTTGAGCAGCCTTCAACAGAGACATGACACAGAGTTTTCTCAGCTATTAGTCTTAGATTCATTGTGGTCATGACCTCGAGAGACTGCCCTGAGTGGACATCATGAATTTCACAGGACCCTGATCTTCCAAGGGCAAAGCTCTTAGCAAGTGAAGCTCTGGCAGCCTATCAGATTATGTGCTTGGCAT
>NW_006204006.1:1589467-1593384 GCF_000334495.1 Tupaia belangeri chinensis | reverse complement strand
AGCAGCTCCGGGGTGGACCCGCTCTCCTGGAGTAAGAATACACTTGTTAAGTGCTCTTAGGTGTGATAACCCTTGATCCTGGGCCCTGACAGCCCCGCAGGTAGAATCTCAACTTTAGCTTCCTGCTAAGATCCAGAGACTTTATTGGGTGGCAGCCCATCCATGACACTGACTGTCAGCATCCCTTCCCTCTGAGTCTCTGCCCTCCAATGCCAGGCCCATCTCCTCACACCTCTCCAAGCCTGTTCCAGAGCCAGGGCCTCCACATCAGCTGCCTGGCCTACCCAGGCATAGTTCCAAAGGCCCCTAGACCTTGTGTGCAAGACCCAAAAGGCAGACACAGAGATGGCTGATGCTCTAAGTCTCCTGCTGCCATTGAGCAGTCTGTCCTAGAGCTCACTGAGGATGGGAAGAACGAGTCCCACTGCAACCACCCCTGGGCACAGCAGCTGCACAGCCTGATGGCCCACAGCAGGCCCTTGCACAAATCTCAGCAATGAAACAGTGGCTGGACGAAGGTTCATAGGCAGAAGAGGGCCAGGGATGAATCGGCATTGGAACAAATCCTTCCACCTTAAAGGGCTGGTCAGGTAAGCAACATAAACAAAGGAAAACAAAGTATGTGGACATCACACAAGATGCTGGGGCCCAGGGGCTGTAACAGGAAAACAGCCACACCCAAAAGGAAGAATGGAAACCGAGCCTGGGAAGTTGCGGGACATTAGAGAGACAGCGACAGATGGGGTAAGAGCAACACAAGCTGCAGTGGATCAGCTACTTGGAGAACACAGTGGACGGTGGACCACACTACAAATCCACATGCCAGGAGCATGAGGGCCAGGCAGGCTGCTCGCCCTGGGGCAAGGACTACCACAGTCCATGTTATCCTACCCTAGGCCATAGGGCCAAGAGTAGACAGCAGGGCCCAGACCATAGGAGCATGACCCAACACCCACAATGACATGGTCTGCCACTCTGACCTGAATGCTGGGTGGACCTCAGGGACTGTGGGTCCTACACAGGCTGCAGAGTTCGAGTTACCAGGCCTGGGAGGTGCAGGGGCTATCTCCCAGCCATCAAGGCACCAGGTGTGTGGCTCTTAGAGAAATGACTACAGTCTTACTTCCCATGACACAGGACAGGAGCAGGGACTAGGGCAGACGTGGCCTCTCAGGACAATGCCACAGACTGTCAGGACAGATGAACACTAGTGTGAGATTCAGGCAGCAGCAGAGATCCTGGTGGTCCCAGGCCAGGGAACAGTCTGGAAGGGACCAGGCTATAGAAGGAACTGGGGCCACCTGATAGGAGGCCTCTGTCCACCTCGTGGAGAAAGGAAAAGTAGGCGCACAGCAGCCCTTATGCTAAGACTGCTGCTAGAACCACACAAGCTCCCTGAGGTTGTCCATATCGGCTCCCTTCCCCCTGGTCTGCTTCAGGGACACAGCAGGCTTAGACCAGGTGTTCACATAGGATGTGGAGCAGCAGCTGGGCAGCTTGTTAGCATGACCGGCCCTGCCTTGGGGTGCACCAGAGACCTTTGCATGGAGAGGGCAGGCCCATGGAAGGATAAGAAGGGGCTGCTGGACCTCCGGCCTCCATACAATACAAGGTGTGGAGTCCCCCACAACCAGAACCCCCACCCACTCAGAGGGAACAGGGGATCCTCTCTCCACAAGTCAGTCCTTCTAGATTGGGGACCCAAACTAACTGCTGCTGGGGTACCAGACACCACCTGTGGGCCCCTCAAAGGGCCCCAGCTCCATCAGCCACATGACTCAGTCCTCCAGAGCAGTGTGCTGGCCCATGGAGGCTTCGCCGGGTGCTGGTCCTAAGCCCTGAGTAAAGGGTTCTCTTAGTGCAGCCTCAGAAGTGGTCCAGAGACCACCTCTCTCAGGAAGGCCCATCAGGGTTGAGAGGGAAGTGTTGGAAGAGATGCTTTGGGAAGACTAGGTGGCCCCTACTATGCACTTCTCGGCTTCTCACTGCCACCCTATGAGCAAACACATCTATCAGTGCAGATATATCCCCTGCAAGGCTGTCTGTAGGCTGTGGACTCTAACTCCTCCCCGGGAAGCCTTCTGATCTCACGGCTGGCACTGCATCTGAGCTTGACACAGGATGACAGCCATGTAGCTTAGCACCTGCCCAGCAAGGCAAACAGGCCGAGGTTACCACGGGCTCTGTAGAAACCAAGGCTTCTGGGCTGCAGGAACCATACTTTGCTGATCACCCCTAGGGTGATGATCCAGCCCTGCCACTCCCTGGGAGCCATCAGTCCAGGGCCACCACTATACCCTGAAAACGTGGAAGCCAGGCCACACGTACTGCCCAAGGCCAGCCAGGCCTGGGAGGCCCAGGAGCTATCTCCCAGCCGGAACACCCTCTCTGGCCCTCAGCCCAGCCCAGTGCTCTGTTGAGCTGTGAGAGAAAAGGAGCCTAGTGTCCACCAAGCAGACACTGCCCTAGCCTGCCTGCAGCCCACATGGCCCCTCTCTGCCTCAGCCTCCCCATCTGTCAGAGCAGGGATGATGGTGCAGTCCTCTCAGCAAGCTCACTGTGGATACCTGGGGCAGCTCCAAAGAGAGCTCCCCCTGCCCAAGCTGGATCCCCACAACGGCAGTGCCCAGACACTATGGACCAGTTCAAGAAGCAGATGAATTGCTATCCCACAAAATTCGTGTACTGAAATCTTGCCCCAGGCACCTCCAAATCAGGCTATATCTGGAGACCAGGCCTTTAAAGAGGAGATTGAGGTCAAATGAGTTACATGGGTGGGCTCTGACCCACTACAGCTGGTGTCACATAAGAGATGAGGACACAGACATGCAAAGGGATGGCCACCCGCAAATCAAGGAGAGAGGCCTCAGAGAAACTCCCCCTGCCAACACCCTGACCTGGACTTCAGCCTCCAGACTGTGAGGATGAATTTCTGTTGCTAAAACTGCTTGGGATGCAGCATTTGTTACAGTAGCCCGAGCTGACGAAAACAAATTGGAAGTGGGGGTTACTGTCTGACAGCCCTCCACCACAGTGCACAGGGATAAAGGGGAGAGAGAGGAGCCACATCACCCCACTGGGCCCCAGAAGAGCCATCCTCCTCCTCCCAAAGCACAAGGCCACACGAAGTTTCATCCACACCTGCCACCTCTCCCTCTCCACTCATGGCTCCGCTACAGCTACCTAGGACATCGGCTGTCAGCTCCTACACTCCACTAATGGCCAGAAGGTCACCTGGGATGTACGTGGGAGATCCAACTCACAGATAGGACAGCAGAAGCCAAAGTGCCTGCCTGGAGCACAGCCCAGGGCACCCTCTGAACTGCCAAGGCCAAAGTCAAGATGGTCTTTTTTTGACCACTGAAGTCCTGACAACTGGGCTAAAGGAGGTGACCCACAGGACCCAGGCGCTCTCCTGCCACCTGACAGTCCAGCAGGACAGCAACCTCCCCATGTCCTCTCTCCTTAGTCCACCAGAGGGCTCCTGCCTAAATGTATAAGCTACACCACTCCCCTGTAGTTCTCCCACACTCGCTCCCTCTAAACCATCTCCCTTGAGGGTCACAGGGACCTCCCTTCTAACCTCCCTCATAAGTCCAGGTTGACACTCTCCTCGTGGCTAAGGTAGGCAGTGGCTGGCACTCCCCATGCTCAAGTTCTGCTCCACAACTGTCACATGGGCACCGGAGTGTGTTGATTAACAGACGTCCCTGGTGATGTCCACACAGACCAGGAGCCTGGTGCAGAGCACAGCGCAAGCACTCTGGTAACACCAGGAGCTGGTCCACTGCCTCCTCTGTGTCCCCAACCCCTCCCTGCACCACTTTTCCCATACTACAGACAGACAGACTGAGGAGCAAAGAAAGGGCCTCCTGAGCACAAGTGTGCCACATGCCTGCTTGTGCTTCTCAGGAATG
>NW_006204006.1:1577993-1589067 GCF_000334495.1 Tupaia belangeri chinensis | reverse complement strand
CAGTGGCCCCGGCGAGAGGGCCCAACCCTACACATAACTCAGAGCTCCCACCTCACAGAGGTCAGAGGCCAAAATAGCAAGCAGGGTGTAGGAGGTTGCATTCAGTCATATCCCCACCAGGACGCAGGGCTGGCTCTAGTCAGAGGATGTAGGCCAAACCACAGGGACAGGCTCAGGACAAAATCATAGGATCCACTAAAAGTACTCTCCCATCAGGACTCAGAACCCACACCTGGAGCAGCCTCCATGGGACAGCCAGCCAGGCCAAGTGGAGGTCCCAAGACCTGAACACCGGGACCACACCAGGCCCCAGTATGCACTATTTGCACACATGTCAAGTGTGTATGCACACATACCAACTCTAGCTCTGTCTGCTAGGAAGTCAGAGCGAAGCTAACCCCGTAGCAGCAAGCACACACAAGTGGTTGGTTCTTGAGTTCAGACAGAGAGAAGCCAGGAGGGCCTGGAGGATGCTGCAGGCCCAGAAGGTAAAGAAAGTGTTTAAATATACACATGCAGGGACCAGCAGTTAGCATAATGGCTATGTCGCTGGACTCCCTTGTAGTCGACTGCGGTTCAAGTTCCAGACCAGGCAGCTTAGACTCACATCGGGCACGTGTGCATGCGTGCGTGCGTGCCCAAGATCCCAAGAGGAGAATGGAGGAGAAGGGATTGCAGTGTGGTCATCCCCCGGGAGGTGATTTCTCGCTTTCTATCTCTCTGTCTCTCTCTTTCTGGTGACCGCACGTACCCTGTAGCAAAAACCTCTCCAAAAAAAACAAAAACAAAAACAAATACACACACGCATACACATTAATGGGGATGTCAACGGACAAGGAGCCACCAAAAAGGATTCCAATGCCCAAATTTGGTCCTACCTGACCAACAAACTAGAGTAACATTGAACTACAACCCAGTGCATATTAAATACCCACAAGGCCAAAGATACAAACCAGTGATGGAATATAAAAGCAAGTGAAGGATAACGGACTAATGGTCAAAGAACATGAAGTATCCCAAACCACGGGCAACTACCCAGCCCTCGAAGAGGCAAACTGCCTAGCTGTGGGCAGGGCACCGGGATTGTATCCCTGAGCCATAGGAACAGGAGCCTTTGCTGTTGGGACCCCAACACCAGTGCACACATATGCAAAGAACGCTCACCTTAGAGGTTCCTGCAAAACACCCAACTGCCCAGTCTACCTACAAGAACATCTGCAGATGTCAAAGGGTACTAGATGCCACCCTGCTTGTCACCCACTGCACTCCTGTGGTTACTGCCCAGCACACCCCAAGGGAATAATAGACCTTCCATCATCCCACACCCTGACTGGAGTCCCACCACCCCAACAGGATGGGGAACAAGCCCTGGGCCCTGTTCTCACCTGCCCCCATGCCTGACCTCATGTGAAAGGCCCACATGTGTGTGCAGCACACAGCTCTGGGCAGGTCACTCTCAGGATCGCTCCCCTCTGCCTGGAAGGTCTTTCTCCTTTCAGTGAGCAGGCTTCCAACCCCTAGACTGGGCTAAGTGACTCCTACTCTCTCCCATGGTACCCCAAGATCAGCCTCAAGAAGTACACAAATGTGACCCTTGAACTTGCTCCTGTTTTCAACCTGCCTAGACCTGGGCTGCCCCAACCCAAGGCACCAAGTCAGGGTGGCATTCAAGTCCCCATGGGGCTCTAAAACCACTGGGGAGTGGCTGCCTGCCTTCAGAACCAGCCCAGATGGAGGAGAGGTCCTACTGGCCAGAGTCCCCCCACGGCAGGCATGCAGGTTCCTGAACCCAGCCACAGGGCACCCCTGCTGCTCTCCCCTGGCCCTGGCCCTGCCTAGATGTTCCCTGACAGCTAGGTGGTAGCTGCAACGCCATTCTCTTTAAACTGTGACTGCTTTTTCAACATCACACACAAGTGTGTTTTTAGATTAATGTAATTGCTTGTTGGCTCTCTGGCTCTGAATTAATAAAGTGTTTTGGAATTAGCAAGCATGGCTTGGAAGAGGCGCAGCAAAGGTTGATAATTGTTGGAGCTGGTGACGGGTACTCGAGGAACCACGGTGCTGTTCTCTCTGCTTGGGTGCGTATTTGAATTTGTCTTAGTAACAAAAAAATTGAAATAAGTTTTTTGAAAAAAAAAAAAGGGGGGGGGCTGGTCCCGAGCTCCTATCAGCAAGTCCCTAAGACATGGATCTGTGGCCACCAGACCTAGGAAGAGGTTCTCACAGGGACCTGGGGAAGCAGTGATTTTTTGGGTATCTATAATCCAAAAGGGGATCCTCTGGGTTTGAGGGCTCCCCTCTAAGCAAGCCAGGCCTGCCCCCCAGATCACACACACCAAGACTTTGTTGAGAGGGGAGGTCTGCATAAGGGCTGACCTGCAATACCAGCAGGCAGACGGCAACCTGGAAGAGCAGAGGAATCAAGAAGACAGATGTGAGTCCCCACAGTCTGAGTCCCCAAGGGCTGTGCTCCCAAAGGCTGAGCCATCAGGACAGTCGCACTGAAAAGCAGTAGCTCTCACACCTCAACCCATCCCTACCCAGAGGATCAACCAGAGTCATGGCAACCATCTCTCATCTGAGTACTGGGGCTCAGTACTACCACCAGGACCTCAGAACAGCCCCACTTCTGGCTCTCCCAGTCCCACCCAGCACCTGCAACATCTCTGCACTCCCATTACCTGTAGACATCTGGACACCAGTGCCAGCCTCAAAGAGGCCATGCATCACCTGAGCTGTCAGGGCACCACCCAGGCTGACCTCTGAGCAACCTGAGGTCAAGGGGCTGGCATCCAGGATGTGCCTAACTCTGGGGTCTGACCCCACCCCGCACCCTGGGCACAGTTGGTGCTTAGGGAACATTTGTGATGGGTGCAAGGACAGGATTATTTTTTTTTTAAAGTTAAATGTCAGCAATATTTCAAAATCTTTAGGCTCAATCCATGAATCCTAAAATGTGCTCATTCAGTTAATCATTCACGTGGCAGGGCGCAGTGCGCTCGAGAAAACAGCTGTCACAGAAAACAAGTACAACGCACGCAAATTTAGATCCCTTTCGGAGCCTACAGTTGATTCAGGCAGGCAGCAAGCTCTCTTACCAGGAGGACATTTCTCTTGTAAGAAAAATGCAGGCAAAGGCCCCAAGCAAAACACACTAACAGTTTCCGAGGATGGGGGAGCGACGCTGCAGTGCACACTTACTGCGCTGCAGTACCCATCTCACGTTTGTGGTGATCACAAGAATGCTCACTGCCATACTTTCCCTGAGACACAGAAGGTTCCAGAATAGGCTGTCCCACTGCCAATATCTGCCTGCAACTGCCCATGGACTCCAGAACTTTCCACTCCCTGCTCAGCCCACTGACCCTAGGTCAGACACACACCTGCCGGGATACCATTGCTTCCAGGGGCTGAATCCTAGAGTTGAGGAAACTCTCTGGTGTCCCACAGGCTAGAACAGGAGCCTGAGAGGCTGGGCGCTAGCCACAGGCTGGAGCTCTGGGCCATGCAGGTGGGTGGGAAGCACCCATAGAAGGATACAGAATTATACAGGTTTATGGAGACTACATGGGGCCCAGCTGCTAAGGAAGGGCACTGGAAGGAGTGTGTGCAGGGACCAGTAATCAAGCTGGTTGTGAGGACAGACAGGAGCCAGTCAACAGGCAGCAGCCAGGCTACTCAGCTCAGGCGTGGCCCCACTGTGGGGCGGCCACCCTCTTGTCTAAGGCTCATGTCCAACACCCCCACGCTCAGGCAAGAGGTGCCTGGAGCCCCCTCAGAAGGCTATTTGAGCAACCACAGCAACCTACCCCCAGAAGCATCAGTGCTCCGAGCCCCGGAGGTGCTGGGACTCAGGTACTCCCACCAGGACCTCCTCAGAAGTGGGAGAAGCTGCAGCGGTGCACACCACACAGCCAATGGCGTGGCGGTGCTCAGGTAGACCCATCACTAAGGAAAGGGCACGCAGGTACCGAGCAAGGCCAGGCCAGCCCAGCACCACAGTCTGTGCTCTCTCAGGCCAAGGCCACTTCAAAGGCTGAAGAGTCAACTTCAGAGAAGACACTGCAGTCAGAAGAGGACTGCTCTGATTGCTAGAGCCAAAACAAAAAACTGCACTGAGAGTGGGAATGTGCTACCAGCGTGGATGACTCCTCTGCAGGGCCAGAGGCTGGAGTGGGGCTCCTGGCACTCAGGGACCCTCAAGCAATATCCTGTCCACCTGCTCCTAGGGTCTTCTGAATGTTGTCAACATGCTCACACATATGCACACACACAAGCACACATACTTGTGGCATCCACTCCCTGGACTCTGCGCAGTCACATCCCAGCCAGGAAGCAGGCAGGTTCCTCTCTCCTGGGCTCTGAGCCATTCCTAGCCCCAGGAGGGCAGACCCCACACGGAGCTGGCAGGAGAATCAAAGCAAGCTCCTCCCTGCTCTAATCCAGGGAGAGGACTGTCCTTAGGTCTGTGCAGTTTTCAGCACAAAGCCCAGAGCTGGGCCACTGGGGTGGTCTCCTGTCACCACACACACACACACACACACACACACACAATCCCCTTCTTGGGCCGTCTGCTCCCTTAGAATGTCCCACTAAAAAAAAATAAAATTAAAAAAAAAAAAAAGCCCCACATGGACCTGACAAGAGCACAGGGAGCCAAACGGGTTAAAGGGGCCAGAAGAGGAAGGCTGGGGCAGGTGTCGGGGAGGGACAGGGATGGAGGAATGGACAGTGAGGGGCCTGCCTGGGCCCACATGTGGGAGACACAGGACCTGAGACTGCCTGGGCCTGGATTGCAGGGGGACACAACTGAGGTTGTGGGCAGCCCCACGCCTTTCCCTCCCTGACCGCCTAGACTAAGAGCTGAGGTGCCAGAGCTAAGCCTCAGCTGGGGTCACAGCAGCACTGCTGGGCACAGGGCACAGCCTGCCCAGTGTTTTTCTCTCTCTGAGATGAGAATGGCAGATCTATCAGAGAAAGTGGTGCATGCTAGTAAAAGAGCAGTGTTCGTGTGTGTGTGTGTGTGTGTGTGTCTTGTGAGTGTGCACGTGGGCATGTTTGTGTGGTTGTATGTTTGCAAGTACGTATGAGCATGCATTCATTGATGAGCATGTACACTGATGTGCCTCAGTGTGAGTATGCCCTGGCAGATGTGCGTTAATTAGTTCATGAGTCTGTGTAAGGGGGTGAGCACGCATGTATTTGTGAGCATGTGCATGTGTGAGCTACAATGCACATGTGAAATGAGTGTGAGACTGCATGTGGCAGTGTGCATGTGGGTACCCCCGCCACAGTACAGGGCGAGAATGCATGGGCTGACAGAGGGCTTGCCACCAGACTCAGGAGTTTCTGCCAACGTCCGAGCCAGACCAGGGCCTGCTTGAACTTCTCAGGCTCACTGAGTCCGGCCATACTAGTACATCACCAGCTCCGAACAGCAAATGATTGCCAGAGGCAGCTCCCACTCCCTGAGCCCAGGGCGGTGCTAGAGGATGGGACTCTCCCAGATATAACCAGGTCCAAAACCCAGAGGATGCATCCGTCCTCCAAAAGCACAAGAGTACTGCAATTCCCTTGACAGTGGGGGAATCTGAGGTAGAGGGAATCATCCTATGCCCAAGATCCACAGCTACTCCAGAGCCCCAGGGTACTAGCAAATTTACCACTTCACCAGCTCAGCAGCTCCCAGCTGACCAGGAAACAGGCTGAGCTCATGTCTGGGCCAGGCCTCTGAGCCATGCCTACCACTGCTCAGGAACCTGCAACTGAGGAACTCAGCCCTGGCCCTCTCCACCCCAGAGCCAGGCAGGGGAGAAATATCGCCAAAAATGGCCATGAGCCTTGGAAAGGCGTGCCAACAGCTGTGACGATGGGCAGATACCGTGGCAAGCAGTCAACTCCCACCGGAGGCACCCTGGCATGGTAACTGCTGGTCTCTGCGTGCCCCCTTAGGCCTGCACCTCTTTCTTTGTGGTCACACTCCCTGCTGTCCTCAAGAAAAAGGCAAGTCCTCATTGTGTCCTCACTACACCCACCTGTGGGGCCTCTGGAGAGCCTCCCCTCCACCCTACAGCCTCCTTGGCTGGAGTGTATGGTCTTTGAGGAGCAACCTCAAGCCAGGGTGTCCCCTCTGCACAGCATAAGGCCCCATGCATGAACCTGCCTGCCCACTGGGGACTGCTGTGCCAGCTGTTGACCAGGTGATACCTAGACAAAGCACAGTCCCTTTTTCAGTCTGACTTTGGGCCATCAACCAGCACGCTGCTGCCCATAGATAAGAACTTCTGGACAATGAGGGTCTCATTCCTCCTGGCCCCCAGGTCACCTGTCTCCAGAGATTCCTCTCATCCCCCACATGCTCTCCAGGGCAATGATGTCCCTAGCTTAGCCTGGCCCTAAATGCTGTCAGGTCAGGAACAGCACACACAGCCTGGCAGCTACAGACCCTTCACAACACCTAGTCCCTGAAGGAGCCATCCCAGGCCCTCTGGCCCACTGACCATCAGTGGGGCTGGGCTCTAACACCTGAACAGGCCTGAGACTCTTCTGCAGAGCAGAAGTGGCAAGCTCTTCCATGGGAATCAGTGCCCCCTACAGAATATGGGCTTAGAGCTAGAAGCAGCAGTAGGCTGGAGAGGTAAATGCAGGGACAGCAGACACAAGTGGGGAGTGTGGGGGCTGTGCCAGGGTAGCTAAGAGACAGGGCTGGGGGGGGTGCAGTCAAGGACAGGTCAGGGGATCCCACCACCCACCCTCACACTCCACGAGGAGAACCCATCCATACCCTCACTGACCCAACCCTGCCCTGTCAGCACCCGGTCAGCCAGGGTAAATGGGTGCACAAGTGAGCGCCACCCAAGAGGTGCCATCTGAGGAAAGAAGGCTAAGTGGGGCACCGGTGCTGGAGAAGGGGTCAGCAGGGAAGTAGGGGCCAGTCAGAGAAGAAGGGATCCAGCAGCTGAAAGAACTAGCAAGAGGACTAGAACACACAGGGACAGCCTCCCCTAGTTAGGTGACCTTGAAGGAGGAGAAGACTTGTAAGGCGTGGGCACACCTGAGAGCAGGCAGTGGGCATGCCCGACACACACTCAGGCCTCGGCTTTGCTGTGAACAACCAGGTCACCTGGGCCTGCTGCCATTCTGCCTGCTGCGGCACCTTGGCTGCACCTCTGAGCAGTTCTCAGTTCTGCACCAGGGCTCAGGCAGAACCGGGGCTGCACAGTGGAGTTCCTGCTGCCCCCCGCATTTCTCGGCAATAATCGTGATATGTTATGATGCCTTGCGAGTGCAAACTGGGCAGGTCCTGAAAATACCTCATCTACGTTGACAGGCAACCAGATTGAAAACATAAATCTGCATGCTGCTACTTCAAAAAAATACAATTAAATTAATTCAGATACACACTAGTCCAAAGGCAGGCACTTCGGAACCAAGGGACACCAGGTGGCATAGGGAGGCCAGTCCAAGCTGGCAGAGCAGTCACCTCTTTCACAGGTCTGCATCCCAATATACATGAGGGGGCAGGCCATAGGGGGACCCTGTACTCTATGGGTGCTGCCCCGAGCCCTGCCCAGGTCACCTGTCTCCAGAGAGTCCTCTCATCTCCCATATGCTCTTCAGGGCAATGATGTCACACACGCTCCTTCCTTTACTTCTCCATCAGCTTCTCCTCCTCCCTGGTGGGTCCCTGGGCATCAGGGAGCTCATCTCCAGCTTCCCATGCTGTTCCTAGGAGCTCCAGACATCAGACACGGGCATCTGCCTTTTCTCTCCCCAGGAAATGCTACACTTCTCCAGACCCTGCCTATGCTCCCCAGCCCACCTTGCCAGCCAGCCATGCCCAGAGGGTGCTTGTGCACAGGCTTCTTTCACTCCGACAGTCTCTCAGCTAAATGGCTGCATTTTATTTAGGTATCCCCAGTGGCCAGGAAGCAAGGAGCTGGGAGAAGAGGGACTCAATTCATGCACATTTACTACCACCTTCTCTATGCTTGCTCTGGATAAAAATGAGCCTCAGGCACGCCCTCTGGAGGAAGCTAAGCACCAGTAACTAAGCCCCACCTGTGCCAACAGGCTTCTCCCCTATGCCTCCCATAGTCCTTGGCTGGCCAGAGTTCCACAGAGGGGAAACCAGAGGTGTCAAAGCCCCTTGCACTGGAGGTGCTATGGGAATGCCCCAGGTGACTGTTGCACAGGGACAGAGGCTGGAAGAAGGGCAGAGACAGCCTCTCCCGTCTGCAGAGGGGCAGAGGCTGGAGGAAGAGACCACAGGGACTTGAACCAAGGCTGTCCAGGAAAAGAAGACACTGGAGTCTGCTAGGAGTGGCAGGATCCCAGGGGAGGAGATCTCTGCCAGGGAGCTCACCTACTCTGAAGCTGCCAGGCCCTGGAGCTTTCACGGAGCTCAACCCCAGGACAGCATAGAGGGGGAGGGCACAGCACCCCTGCATATGCAACAAGGGCATCTCTCTGAGACCCTGCTCTTCGTTCAGTCTGACTGGTGGGCATCAACCAGCACACTACTTCGTAGCCAGAATGCAGTCCTGAGGAAGCCACACTGTCAGCAGGTGACTACACTGCACAGTGACAGGGCCTGGACAGGAGGCAGGCGGTGAATGGGGAGGGCAGCAGCATCACCAATGCTCAAAATGTGCCCGCCATCTTCACTCAGCTTGGGGTCGGCTGCAGAGCTCCCGAAGGACAGACTCCACAGGCTCCTGGAACTTTCCTATTGGAAGATGAAATCCCTTCACGTTTATCTATCCTCTCGCTAGACACAGATCCCCACTTAAAACTTGTCAATATCATTCCCACCTGCGCCCACACGTGATCTTGAACACAAACAGTCCAGAGAGGCCAAAATGCTGTACAAGTGGCAGATATGTGCTCCTCCCATAAAGCTGCTCGCCCTGCACTGGAGCCATCAGGCCGTCTACAGAGTTGGGAAGCTGGCTCAGGAGGGACAATCCTCCCACTGCCTGGAGACACAGCTCCCAGCAGGAAAACCTAGAGTCCTGATCCCCCAGAATCCTGCTCCCAGATGGGCTCTGTGTCCAGGGGTAGCTTTGCAGAACCCTCACTCATTTTTTCATCTTTAATTCTTTAAAAGGAATGACTAGAGGGTATACAGAAAAATTCTTTATGTGAAAAGGGAAGAACAATAACTCCACCTTTTACTGCACCAGCTGCCTCCCTGATGTACCCAGGGTGGACACAGTGTGGCAGGGTCCCTGCACCTACTCCAGGATCTCCGAGCTCAACCCCTTCTGCTCCAGAGATGCCCTGGCATCAGGTCAGAGCAGGGTGGTCATCTTGCATGTAGGGTTCTGGCACTCAACCATCACAAGCCCAGGCTAACATGGACACATGGGGGCCAAGGAATGAGGTTGGGAGTGAGCCCCCAGGAGGCCATGGAAGAGGCCCGCTGGAGACCCCCAAGCCCCCTCCCCTCCCGGGGCTTACAGACCTCTAGCTCCTGCACCCCTTTTTCTGCCTTTACTGGTGCCTCTCCTGTCTGGCCTTCCCCTGCACTTCTCTCCCTCTCTTTCTCACCTCCAGACCTCTCTACTGCTTCATGTCGATGGGTTGAAGCAGATGCTTGTCTGGCTGGCCCTAAACACAAGGCCAGCAATGTGTCTCTCCCAAGCCAAGCTGTGCACCTATGACCTCCGACCCAACACTGGGGACCTCCCTGGTCTTGAGTGTTAGGCCTGTCTGATGCCAATCATCCAACCCCATCAGTCTTCCCTCCATCAGCTCCCGCCAGCCCTTTCCTCCCCACATGCGCAGCCACTGCTGCCTCCCTTACGTGGAGGGGATCCCCCTCCTGCTGCTAACCAGAAGCTAAGGGTAGAAGCAAAACCCTCCCTCTGGACCTCACACTCCCAGGTGGGCTGGGCCCCAGGAGATACTCCGAAGCTCCCCTGGACAAAGACATCCTGGGCACAGGAGGGACCCGCAGGAGGCACCAAGCCACCTTTCCTGGCAACCATCTCGAAATCCAACTGAGAGATAGTGACAAAGTTCAGGGGCGGTGAGCAGGGTCAGGGCGACAGGCAGCAGGGACTATAATAATAGGTGACCTTGGCAAACCCTGTTCCTTCATTGCCTGAGACAAGTCTACAACAGGCGGCCAGGAGGGTCCAAAGTGCTTTCCCACCCCCAACGTTTTCCCAACCCCCAAGTACTCCCTTGGGTCTGCAGGGCGGGAAGACAGCCTCGCACATGCTCCAGGCTCGCCGCCCGCCAGAAAGGGGACCCGGGGCTGTGGCACCGTGAGCCCGGCAGCCAGAGCCACCACCTCGGCCCCCGCCCCTCGGTCCTTCCGCGGGGGTGCATGCAGTGAAGGAAGGACAGCGGACGCGCTGTGGTCCCCCTTGGCCGCTCACCAGCTGCCTGACCTTGGCTAATCCTTCCCCTCTCCACACCTGTCTCCGTTCTCCACACTCCGCGCCCTAGGGCGCTCTGTGGACACCAACTCAGAAGAAAGCCCAGGCCCGAGGGTGCTGGCCCCGACTGCGTGCCCAACTCAGAGTGACCTTGAACACAGCCCCATTCCAGTCCTCAGTTTCCACACCTGCCCATAAGAAGAAGCTCTGTGGGCGCTACCGGTCCGCCTGGGAAGGTGTCCAGGGGGCGCGCGGCGGCACTTACCGTCCTCCAGAGACGTGGGCGCTTGGCGGGGACCAAGGTGGCTGTGACCAGCAAGTGTGAGGCGGCCACCACGAGCCCGAATCCGATAACCAGCAGGCTGCGCACAGGCAGCAGCGCATAGGACACGAAGGTGACCGCGGGATCCCCAGCGGGGCCGCCCAGCGCGAAGGGGCAGCAGAGCAGCGCGAAGGTGAGGCTGAAGAGCAATGCCAGCTGGCCGACCTGCTGCAGCTGGGGCACCTGCAGAGACCGGACGTTGGTGACCACGAAGAGCGCCAGGAAGAGGACGCAGTGCACCGGGTGCGAGCCCTTGGCCAGGCCGGGCGCGGGCCCCGGCGCACCCAGCAGCTCGGCTAGCGCCAGCGCGCCCGCCAGCAGGCTGAGCACCGCCAGAGCCTTCAGCGTGGGCGCCTGCCCC
>NW_006204006.1:1540611-1577699 GCF_000334495.1 Tupaia belangeri chinensis | reverse complement strand
CGGTCTTCGGCGGCAACCGCGCTGCGACAGTCGAGCCCCGGGAACTGCCGACCTGGGCGCTCTCAGTCTGCGCCCCGAGTGCGCGTCCCGCATCCCTGCCTGCCCGAGGGGCCGCGTGACTTTGGGTGCTTGCCTTGCCCCTCTGAACCTCAGTTTCCCAACCAGACACAATGGGACCCACCCCTTTGGAGTCGCCTGGGGAGTTAAAAATGCTGAAATCCTGCGAAATTCCCCGCGAGGGCGGGGATAGAGGGGGAGAGTCGGTCCGGCGGAATGTGTGCCCTCTCCCCCAGTAAAACCAGGCCACTCCATTCTAGTGGAATCCACACTCAAAGAGAGGACCAGGGTCAGGGACCTCCGAGGCAGAGAAGCAAGTCCAGCGTCCCGAGGGCCGGCGGGCAGGTGGTGGCTTGAGGCATCCACCTCCCCAGCCCCCAACCCCTTTGCGCCTATGCGGACCCTCGCGGCGGGACTCCCTGGAATTCCCGCAAACAGGGTGTTCTGATTCGGGGTGTGGGAGCTGTGGCGAGGGTGAGAGTGAGGTCTGAGAAACGGAGCTCCCCAGGCGTCGGCCCTAGGGGTCCCTCGTGGGAGCTGAGCTGAGCCTAGGCAGGGTCCCCGCAGTGTTGTGTCCAGGAAAGGGGCTGTGAGGAAAGAGGAGAAAGAGGGACGCTGCTGTTTGCCCTACAGAAGGACTGGACGCCTAGGTGATGGCCGGACGTCTTCTTCCAGCAGGACGAATGGCAGGGAGCCCGAGAGCCACACCCAGCAGCTCCACCCACTATACCCATTTTCTAAGGGACAGGGCAGTGGGCTTTGTGTCCGGCATCCTGACTACCGCTGAACACGGCTCACTCTCTCTCTCTCCTCTCCCTGCTCCCTTTACAGAAGACCCGGTGAAGGGCTTCGCACAGAGGGCGTGGAGAAAATGAAGGACCGCGGAAAGCCTGCCCCTCCACTCTTTCATGTCTTCTCATTTACTGCAGATGGGTGGCCAGAACTGAGGATCCCAAGAAGTTGCAGACTGGGAGGCCCACTTCCAGAAACCCGAATTAATTGACCTGGTCCAGACATTGGTCATTTTAGAAACCCCAGGGATTCCAACCCTGCGCCACTGCGTGTGGTTAACTGGACGTGATTAGAGTCTGAGGTGTCTCCAATTTCTCTGAAATCAGCATTAGCGTGAAGCTCATCAAGCCGTTTTGTGGCTCGTCCTTTCATGTGCTACCACCCCACGCTTGTGATGACACCTCATGTCTTCCCTGGGGTAAGGGTACTTGCCCTCTGTGTCCCCAGAGCTTATACTAACAGCCCCCAGCAAATACTTGATGACCAGCTGGTCCCTCCTCCTGGATTGGCCTCCCCAGCAGAGACACCTCCTCTATGAAGCCCCCCTGGCTTCCTCTGGTGCAGTTAGTATTTTCTCCTCATTATCCAGTTTTCCATGAAAGGTCATACCCACCAGCCTCATTTTCTGCTCATTCATCCTCCTCCCCACCTTGAGCCGAAGGTGCTGGAGAGCAGCAGTTCACACTGGGAAGACTGTCTGGTCCCATCCTGTTTGTCACTGACTTGGTGAAACACCACCTTCTGTCTTCTAACTCCTTGTCCCCACACAGTACCAAGGTCTGCATGCCTTTTCATGCTTTTAGTATCAGGGAGAGATTCTCTTGTTAAAGGGTGTATTTTTATATCTCAATGATCTTATGAAAACAAAGCTGAATAGAATCCAAAAACAATCAAACTACATGAAAATGAAAAAAATATGATAAGGTTTGGGGGGTCCAAAATTCACACATGGATTGCACTCCTTCACACCTGTTTTGGCTCTCAACTCTTCCCTAATTCAGTCTTTCATTGGCAAGATTGACACGATTGTCTTCAAAAAAGCCTGTGAGGCTTTGTACAGGGTCTGGTGGGAAGAGGTTGGCTCCAGGTGCGACGCCTGTGGTCACTGCCATATGCTCGTCCTGGCACACCCAGGCTCCTTGGCACAACGAGGTTTACACGGCTCTCTCACGTCTCTTCTCTCATTTACTCCACATGGCATCTTGGGAAGCAGATTTCATCTCCCTCTTGAACAAGCAGAGACCTAAAGACATACCAGAGCTGGCCCCAAGTCACAAAGGGGATGCTCCAGAGTCTGATGGGAGCCCAGGGCTCTTCACCCCAAACCCCATTATTAGCCCGGGGGTGGAAGGGTTAGTAGGCGAGGGTCTGTAATTATCACTGTCAGTGGTGTGGATTCTCACTGAGAATACGTTAATACATTCTTCCCTTGCCAGGTTAGGAGAAGGCCCTCAGATGGGCAGCTATGGCTAACAGAGAAGTTATCTGAGAAATCTCAAAGTGCCGGCACCCCATGCTCTGGGCAGGTATCAGACGCTGAATTATGCCCACCTCCTTCTTAGGCTATAGTCCTAACTCTATCCAGCACCTGAGATCAGGACCTTCTCTGGAAATAGGGTCACTGCAGATACAATCAAAGCTGAGGGTGTCCTGGAGCTGCATGGGCCCCTGCCCCAGTTTGACTGGTATCCTCCGAGAAAGGGGCTCGTGCACACACAGGAGGAATGCCATTCAGCATTTACAGCCATGCTGCCAAAGCCAAGGTACTCTCAGAGCAGGAAAGAGGCTTAGACCAGATCATTCCTGGAGCCTTCAGAGGAACCTCAACCTGGGATTCAAGTGCGTCCAGAATTTAGGGTGACACATTTCTGCTGTTTAACTACCCAGCCTGGGGCACAGCCACACCTAGCCCACTCTGTCCTCGGCAATGCCCCCACATTGCAGCAGGGAAATATGGAGCTGTGGCAAGGGCTATGCAGATCACAGAACTCCTGTTTGCTGCCTCCCCCATCAGAGGTTAGGAATACAGAGGCCACACTGGGCCTACAGGTCTGGGAGAACAGGAATTTGAACATCTCCTCGAAACCACTGGTACATGTTCCTCTTAATAAAAGCAAATCCATAGGGTAATTTGGTCCCGCTGCTCCTGGGGCGGGGGTTGGGGGTCACAGTGTCCGCCCCTTCAATGCAGGAGGCTGGTCTCTCAGTCTTGTGTGGTGCATTTGTTACAACAGCGCCATGGGGTGACCCAGTTGTCTCTGCACTGGAGCTACATGACTGCTGAGAGTCCTGCCCTTTGGGGAAACTAAACAAACTGTCCAGATCATCAGGATAGTGTGGGTGTACCCAACCCAGAGCCTCAGCCTGCCCAACACAGGGGGACCACTGGATAGCACTAGCCATGGCTGGGCAAAAGTCTCAGCACCACTCCTCCCAGCTGTGTGACTTTGAGCAAGCTACTCAACATCTCTGTGCTCCATCTCTTCCTCTGTGGATTGCGATTTAGCCACCAGGGTTCTGCTGAGAACCACATGCACACACCACCTGCACTTCCTATGCACACAGCAAAGACAGCTTTTCCTGTAACGTTTCAGTGTTGTGTGTACACAGGGCTGGGCAAGTGTTCAAACTCCTGGAGCGGCTGTCCTGATAGGCCTGCTAGGTGCCACACTGACCCAGTACCGTCCTGAGAGAGC
Organism: Tupaia belangeri chinensis; assembly: GCF_000334495.1. NCBI lineage: Eukaryota > Metazoa > Chordata > Mammalia > Scandentia > Tupaiidae > Tupaia > Tupaia belangeri. The sequence continues at coordinate 1,574,154 of NW_006204006.1, read as the reverse complement.
ACGTTAGTTTCTAAAGACATTGGTTCCACTGAGTCTCTATCATACTTCACTCCCACCTTGTCTTTGGGAATAAAAATTCCCTTTCGAATCTATGAGAGAGACACCTTGTCTTTGGGAATAAAAATTCCCTTTCAGATCTATGAGAGAGCCCAGCCTCAATGTTCATCTTGAGCCACTGTGGAAATGAGGTTGTTGCAGAAGGAACTTGCAGGTTCTGTGTCTACAGGATCCTCAGTGAAGTTAGTTTTGCCACAACAACTTCTAGTAATTAAGCAACCCACAGGTCAGCCTGGAAATGGTGAAGCATCGGCAGCCGTTGACAGCATTGGTGTCCCACAGGTAGAGACAGACCCTTGCCGCAGCCTTTACAGCGGCTCCCAACACAGCTTTCTGTGATGGACAGTGTGTCCCAGCCCTGCTCCAGTATTTCCTCATGAACTCATTTGTCTGGAGCACATGGGGTCATGGGAAGGGGACTGTGGTTCACTTGTGGATGGCAGCTGGAACCACAGGGTGTGTCAGCTTAGGGCTCCTCCAGTCCAAATATCGGAAACCTCCAACGCGAACTCCCTCATCCCAAACTGGGAGGGTGCTGGTCTCCTGACTGAGACCCAGACATGGCAGGAGCAGCTGTCCTCTCAGCAGTAAGTGGCCACAGCTACATCACACCCATAGCCTGGAGTTCAGAGTGGACAGCTGGACTGGGAGCTCCTGCTATGACCACATCCTCCTGCACGGCCAAGCCTAAGACACATGGCAGTGATGGGAGAGACTTGTGGCCTGTTTCCTCCACAGGGAAGGGAAAAGCGATGGGAGCAGTGCCCAGGCACTGGAGTGAGTGGAAAGGGGCCCAAAGCTAAAAGCAGGAGTTTCTGCTGGAAGAAGAGCGAGGAACTGGCAGCTGCCATAGAACACACAGACCCTGAAGATAGAAGCAGCAGGACCAGCCTCCCTGATTCAGCCACTCAGAACATCCTGACCCTACGCCGAGGGAAGTTTCCTTGTGTCCTGGGAAGAAGACTGAGGAGAAGATGGCAACCAAGATCTCAGTCACATCTGCATGACTGTGAGAAATACGCATGGGTCCTGGGAGTCATGCTTCCTACGCACTGCACCAGGGTCTCAGGCTGGCCCAAGGGGACATTAGGCATCAGTAAGTTCTGACTGTATGTCCCAGTGTTCGGAGAAGACTACCTTACAGGAGGGGCTCGTGTATTGCTCTTGTCACTTAGGACTTGGTATTGAGCAGAGCAGGCGTGGCTCTGCCAAATCAAGGTTCCGACTGGTGGATGGGAGAGGCAGACATCCACCCATAATCCAAAGCATTGATCATAAATGTGACCAGAACTTCAAAAGAAAGGAGCTGTCAGAGCATGGCTCCAGAACACCTGAGATACAGGAGAAAGGGTGTCAGGATGGCGAACTGGCATCTGCTCTCTGAGGTCATTACTTCCTAGGCCCAGACCAGTGGGATCTGGGCAGGGGCAGGGGGTGCACATGGAAAGAAGGCAGCAGATGGGTTAGAGCACAGCACTTCAGGAGGGGCCACAGGTTGTCTAAGCCATGCTAGTTTCTGCAGAGGGTCCTCAGACCTTGTAGAAGGACAGGCCAGAGCAGCAGCAGGGAGACCTGTGTTTCCCAGGCCCTGGGGGCAAAGGTAGACCTGGTACCCACCGGGAACTTTAAGACACAGAAGCATAGGCTGTTCCTGTCCTACACAGAGCTGGAGTCCCCCTCTGGTTCACAAGCAGTACACCTCAGCAATGTACCAGGTTGACTTGAGGAAGACTGGTCAAGGACTCCAGGTTGGGCATCAGGTTGGCTTCAAGTACTAGGCACTGCTCTCATCACTGTAGAGAGGCCTGTGCATGAGAAGGCACCATCCCTTGGAGGTCAGAACTTAGTGCACAGTGGGACTGGGCTTAGTGCATGGTGGGGCCACCTCAACTGTATGACCTTCTTCCCCAGCATCAGCAGAACAGCCTCGTTCATCCACTCTAAGAATGTCAGTATTCCTGCACCTGCAGGGATGGAAGCACTTGCATTTCTCTGATGTCCTCTTGCTCCTCAGCTCCGCATACTCCACCTCCTATTCATTATCTCCCACAGTCTCACAAAGCAAAGCTTCATGGAGGATGTGGGGCTGAGGGGCACAGTGCTGCTTGGAGAGCTATTTCACACCAAACCTCAGACATGGATGTCAGAAGACTTCATTTGCCAGGAATCCTTTGGCCCCAGTGGACCACCTCCCAGAGGGCCTTCAAACCCCTCAAGATCTTCCTTCCTTCCACACCCACTCAGATTTTCCCAGGAAGAGCTATCTTCCCTGATGTGCTTCAAGCACCCCTCAAGCACCCAGAGCGAGGGCACCTGCTGTTGCTCTTTTTCCATTGCAACTTCTTTCTACTATGGTCAAAAGACTCTAGATGCACAGTGGAGATGCTGGAGAACCCCACCCCTTAACATCCGTGTTTTCCAAGACGGAAGTTGAACTCTCCTATCAGGTGGTGGGCATGGCATGTGGTGAGTGCTCTGCCCTTGCTCAGCTCCCCAGGGCTCTGGGGCATGTCCCAGGACACAAGGACTTTGCAGGTTTTCTGACTCCCTAGGTCGGTCTGTCTGTGTGTCCTAGCTCCTTTCCTGCTGAGCCCCACAGAGTGCATATGTACATTAGAACTACAATTCTCATGCCCTGACCTAGCACCTTGTGGGCAACCTTACACCCTGTCCACACAGTTCTCTCAGGAAGGACGCCACATGGCAATATTTGGATTCCACTGGGTAGAAACAGGTGGACTATGTTATTCAGAGTCCTCCAGGGAAACAGAACCAATAGGATGTATGTATATACAGTGTGTATTTGTATGTGTGTGTGTTTGTGTGTATATATGTGCATGTGTGTATATGTGCACATGTGTATATTATATACATATAGCTATATAGATATGCACATGATGTGTATGCATATATGTGCTCTGCATGTACATGTGTATATATATGCATGTGCACATGTATATGTGTGTTGCGCATATATATGTTATACATGTGCATTTATGTATTTATGTACCTGTGTGTACATATAAGTATATTAGGGAATTTTATTTTATAAGTGTTTTAAAGAACTGGCTCATGCAGTCATGAAGGCTCGTGAGTCTAAAACTGCAGGGTGACCCACAGGCTGGAGAGTCAGGGACAAGCCCAGATTGCAGTTCAAGTTCAATGTCCATGTGCTTGAGAATCCTTTCTTCTTGGAGGAGGTCAGTCCTTGTCCTATTCAGGCCTTCAGTAGATTAAATAAGACCCATTCACATTAGGAAAGAACAATCTGCTTTATTCAAGTCGACCAATGCAAATATTAATCTCACCCAAAACACCCTTCACAGCAGTGTCTGGAATAGTAACTGGCCACAGTGCCCCTCTAGACACTGCGAATCGGCCCAGTCAATGCAGAAAGTTAACCATCACAGGGAGTTCGATCAAAGGCGCCAGAAAGCTCAGAGGCTAAGTGAATCTTATCCCCACCCCCTTCCCCAAGTCTTAGTCAGTGGTGGAAGAATGGTCTCAGACTGTACATCTCACTTGGCTTTTCAGTTTAATAGTAAAAGACCAGTTAACACATCACAAAGGAGGGCTGGCTCCATGGCACCACGGTAATGTGCCATTTAAGAGAAGCAGATCCCACATGGTGATCATGGTTCAAATCCCTGGCTCAGTTGGCCTGAAATATGCCAAGCATACACATAACTACCCACAATCCAACAGGCTGGAGGCCTAGAGAGGGAGGCACACCCAGATCCTGTGGAAAGTGCTTCTCTGTTTCTCTCAATCTCACTCTCATGTGTATAAAAAAACAAAAAGAAAGAAAGAAAGAAAAAGAAAGAAAGAAAGAAAGAAAGAAAGAAAGAAAGAAAGAAAGAAAGAAAGGAAGGAAGGAAGGAAAGGAAAGGAAAGAGAAGGTATTGTGGACCAGTTTGGGTTTTGTTTGGGTAGTTTTATTATATTTTAAAATCAGTGCTTTTTATTTAAGTTTCTTTCTTTTTTCCATGATTGAGAAAGAGCAAGAGAGAGAGACAGCACTGCCAGCAGCGTCTCCACACCGTGACCCACCCCCAGCTTCACCTAGCCCTACATCATGGGCACACACATATCCACGTGCTCGGGAGTGGGAGTGGGGTCACTGGATGCAAACCTGGAACCGTCCTTGTGGGAAGTGTCTTACTGCTACACCATCATCCAGCCCCAGAAAACCGGCACTTTTTAAAGGAAACAACTTGACCAAAAATCTTTCACAGAATTTTGAGACTCATCAAAACAAAGTTTGATGAGGGAAGGGAAAGACCAGAAAGGGAAAGACTGTCAGCCTGGCGACGATTTTCCTGACTCCAAATCAGGCCATGTGGTCTGTCAGTGAGCACATCATTTGAAATTAGGAATACCCTCCCAAATCCAAGGCTTGAGGTGTGTGAGCTGAAGCTCACACTGTGTGAAATTAGTCTGTTGTCCTTTTGAGATTTCCATAAGGGTGAGAAGTGGGACAGAACCTTCCAGAACAGAATCTCATTGTGGGCACGGCCCAGTGGAAGGCAGGTATGGCTGAGAGGTAAAGACACAGAGGTAAGGGCTGGGCAGGGCCATCAGGAATGCAGAAGCCTTGAGCCTGCCTCCTTCTCACCACCAACCTTGCTTTGAGAAAATGGGGCTGGGACGTTCCTGCCCACAGGCCCCTTGGTGATCTGCTGAGCTGCTGAGCACAGTGTGTTCCAGGGCTGGTGTCTCCCTGGCTGTATCTCCTTGACCCTCAGTTAGCTCACCTTGACATGGGATGTATGCATTCCAGGCAGAGGCCCTGAGAGAAACCTTGGGAGAAAGGTTCATTCGCACCCCTGGAAAACACTGCCCCTCACCTCCTTCAGGAAGTAGAGAAGACCTCCAGCTCCCTGGTTATTCTCAAGGAGCTCTCAGCCTGTGCAGGGAAACAGCATGACAACGGTCCAGTCTTGGTCATTAAACTTAGATGGTGGAGATGCATGGGCTATCGCAGCTTGGAGAAGGGGCCCCTTCCCACATGGAAATGTGGACAACGTGAGATGCCTGCATGCATTCTGAAGAAGGGCAGGTCCCCTGGTCAGTGAGGACAGCAAAAAGAGACTCTCCAGCCCCAGTGACTTTCAGGGCCATGCCACTCTTTGTAACAGAAGCAATTGACTTCCGCTTTGTCACTTGCTCCTGGGTAGCTCATTGACAACAGGACAAAAGGCAACTGACAGAAGCAGGCAGGTGCTTCCCAAAGGCTGCCTCAGACTCGGTTATTTACAGTGACACTGGGGACCTGAGCTGATGAGCCTTAAATGGATTTGTGTAAACCATCTTGGGGGCTGTGGGTGGGAGGAGCCTGAGAGGGCTGGGCCCAAGGCACTGGGAAAACATTTAAAATAAGGTCTGCTTGGGAGAGTGGAGCTCTGCGGAGAGCCGGCAAGTCTGCTCTTGACAGCTGCGTCGGAAAGGCCGGAGGAGCTTCAGCCTGAGGATTTGCACTAAAAATAGAATCGCTGGCTTGTGGCTAGAGAATTTGACCCAATTAGAGATTACCAGTTTCAGGAATTACTGGAAAAGAAATCTCATTAAATAGGTTAAATATAGGAGCCAGAAGCTTAAAAGGCCATTTGGGATTAAAGGAAAACCAAAACTCCAGAAAGGTTTTTAAATAAATGTTGCATCTCCTTTCAGGGAAGGAGACTTAGGCCCTGTGAATGTTGCCACTACTCTGCAGGGGCCCCAGATGAGCTTCTCAGCCCGCCTGCTTGCAATAGGCCCAGAGATCCGTCTCAAAGCACACAGCTACCCTTGCACCTGCACCCAGTGAGCAAGGTCCACCTAGTCCCCTAGGACACACTATACTGGTCCTGGAGATGCAGAGGCAGTCTGGCATTGTCAGAGTTCTGGCTAACAAGGGGGAATGGTGGCAGCTTGTTAGTGACTTGCCTTGTCGGCCCACAGTGAACAGGGCCTTCTCCCACCCCTGGCCCATTCTGGAGTCTCTGCATCTCCAGGGACCACCTAACTCTGACCAGTAAACTGGCAGCATGCTTCCTGCCTCCCTCTCCTCCCCACGTCCAATCTGTCACCAAGTACATGAATCTCACACCGAAATAGCTTCCTTATCTGTGTCTCTGCTCCAGCCACCACCACTGCCTGAATGGAGATCTTCAGGGCTCTTGCAAGACCAGCCCAACTGGCACCACTGCTCCAACCCCTTTCTCCCTGTCCCGTTCCTCTACCACTAGTCACCAGCATGGTTCTCCCTAAACGTAGCAATGACCTTAGCCATGTTTTTTCTTTCCCAAAAAAAAAAAAAAGAAAAGAAAGAAAAAGAAAAAAGGTTGCTTCCTAGAGCCTGAGGATATCCTTTGGAGTGTGTTCTTGCAGCACCCAAGTCCTGATGCACCCCAGAGGTGCTGCAAACCCACTTTCCCTTCCTTTCACAGTATTTGCAATGTATCTGACAAGGGACTGCCTAAGGGCATCCGTGTACTATGAACTGCTCTGGGCAATGGGAGACAGGTCACCACTCCAGCCCTGGGGCTCCCAGCCTGCTGCCCTCTCTCCCAACACACCTACAGCCCCATCTGTGATTCTTGACCTGCACCTGAGTTCGCTTTCCATACCTGCTGTTTTCTCAAAGGACCAGGGCCTTTTCAAATTTCTCTTCCTCCTTCAGAGCATATAGGAAACACAAACTGACTTTCTTCTCTGTATTCACATTCAAACCAGGTCACCAAAATATGGGATTTTTCCCCACGCCAGTCAAGCCTCCTATGGTCCAACTCAGTTTAGGCCCTGTCTACCTGCAGGTAGAACAGATTCCAGGGTTCAGGGCTCAGTCCCCTGACTCTGCCCACTTCAGGTACCAGTTGCAAATAGGAGGTGACCTACAACCTCTGTCTGACTTGAAACAAAGTGTAGATCCTCAAAAACTCCTTCTCAGGTGCCATATTTTGCTACAATTGCTCACAGAACCCAGGAAGGAGTCTGCTTCCTAGGTCCCCAGTTTATTACATGGGAGGTGTTCAGAGATGCCCATGAATCACCAGATGACTGACTAAATGCATAGAGCGAGTTTCAGAAGGGTTCTGAGTCCACGAACTTCTTTCCTGTAAAGTGTCAGGATGAACCTCCCTCCTAGCACCTGGATGTGTTTGCCAACCCATCAGCCCTCTGAATGCCATCCTTTTGGGTTTTTATGGAGGTTTCATTGCATAGGCATTGTGAGGATAAAGTTTATCTGGGAAGGAGATAGCTATGCAGAATTAAAAATAATAGTCAGGAACTATGAGGAAGAAGAGGTGGCTGCCCACCTACTCATTGGTCACAGTTGCTAATTGTTGACTATGGGGGTGACTGCTATAAGACGTTCTTTCTCAGATAATTCCACATCTATGGTCTCCCTTAGGCTGATCATACATGTTGCTTCCTGGACACCAACACTGCCAATAAGCTGCTTCAGTTGACTTTGCTCATGCACTGTCACCCAGTGCCATCCCTTCCCTATCTCCATGAGACCCTCCCCTATTATCTCTGTGCAGTGTAAACTATCAGAACAATTTGCATGGATCATATGCCTGTTACTGACTTGAAAGCCCTCAGCCTTTTCAGGATCAGGGACATGTTGCCACACCCATCCGACCATGCCACTGTGGGGGTTGAAGTCTGTCTACATGCCCCAGGGGTTGGCCCTTATTTAATACCAGCTTCCCTAGATCAATACACTCCTTTTTCATTATAACTTTTGTTTTATAGTTGTTCTTTTTGGCCTTACAGCAAGATTGGGTGAATCATTGGCCATTGCTGCTCAACCTCCCTCTTAGGGAGGTGAAGGGGTAGGGCTGAAAGTTCACTATTCACTGGTTGGTTCCCCTGGCAACAGGCTTCCACCCAAGCTCCCACCAAGCACTGCCAGCCAGCAGCACCCAGGAGGCCTAGCCACCTTACCTCAACACCGTACAAAGGTACTTCCTGCTTCTGAGACGCCCAGTGTTTGTGAGGCTGTGCTCCAGGAAGCATGGCAGAGGGTAGATACAGAATTCTTACTGTCTCAGCCAGTGCATGGTCAGAACCCTTCAGTTGCAGCCAGAAGCGCCTAAAAGTCCAGAGCTCAGGGTCAGGGCATGCAAATCTTTTCTGGGCCCTGAGGCCCAAACTTCCAGACACCACGGGGCAGCCCACTAAAGGGGTAATACACCCCTCTGTGCCTACACAGTTTCCAGACCAGTTCAGCCCGCAAAGCGAGGATGACTGCCCCACTTCCAGCTTACTCCTCAGGTTCATTGAGGAAAAGAGAAAGTCTCTTCTAGAACTTGCCTCAAATATCTTCCAGGAATCTTCCTGGCCCACCAAGGTCATGCACTTATCCTGGGCAATAGCTATGCACAGAGAATTCTGAGTAGCCAACCCAGAACCTGACCATGCGTTTTCTCTGTGGCAACCAGAGCGGAACCTGTAGACTGGGGAAAACCAGGACATTAGTACAGTATCACAGTCCCTGCATACGGGCCTCCATCTCCTTCACCCCACAGACCCCCCCCCAACCTTCCCTATAGCTTTACCCTGCTTTCATGTCTGCAGTGAGTTGAATGAGATCCCCTCAATCCATGTTCCCCAGGCACCATCAGAATGTGACCTTATTTGGAAACAAGTTCTTTGCAGATGCAATTAGCTAAAGATCTTGAGATGCCATCATTGTGGATTTAAGGCAAACACAGCAGGAAATCCATGGGAAGACAGAGGTCAAGCCTGGAAGTACTGCTGCCCCTGCAGCCAGCAACACCAAGCACTGCCAGCACCACCTGAAAATGCAAAACGTTGGGGTGGAGCCTCCTCTCCAGGTGTCAGAGAGAGCATAACCCTGCTGACACCTTGATCTCAAACTTCTGGCTTCCAGATGGTGAGAGAATAAGTTTCTCTTATTGTTGTAAGCAATTACCCAGTGTGTAGTTTTTTTGTTTGTTTGTTTGTTTTTAAGTTTATTTATTTCTTCCATGAAAAAGAAGAAAGAGAGAGAGAGAGAACCCCTCAACGGGGTTCCAACACCATAATGCAACCATTGCTTCTGTCAGCCATGGATCCTGGACATGCATGTGTCCAGCGTACACAGGAAGATCTCCACACTTGAACTGTGCCAGTCTCACAGAGCATGGCAACATCTGGCCCCCTGTGGTAATTTTTCATGGAGATCGCTAATGCTGGTCCTGAACAATGATTGTTCAGCTACCTCTGCCTCCCTCCTTGTGCACCTGGAGCACATTGGCCACTTCTGACTTGTCGATGCTATCTGCATTTCTCAGCTTGTTCCCGTAGGTACTCAGAAAACACTGGTTGGGTTACAATGTGTTGATGTGTCTATGAAATAACCTCTGGTGTTTCCAAGCAGACGTGGCCACTGAGTCAGAGCAAGTTACTTATAGCGAGTCACTCATAGCCCCATCTCCTCCTCCGTAAAACAGGAGCCACAGTGTCACTGGGCCATTGTGTGCTGAGGACCAGGACAGTGCTGGTGAAGTGTTCATCAGAAGCACACAGAGTGAATGCCCACAGCATCTCTGGCTGGCATGAATAAGTACACTTCTTTCTCTTCTCTACATGTGTCTGTGGTTTACAAACTTTTTACTATAATCAAAACAATGTGGTTTAGGGTCCAGCCTCTGTGGTACAGTCAGTAGCAGATGGAACTACAGTCAGGGAGCCACGTGGCCAATTCCAGGTTTGAATACCTGAGCAGAGCAACCTGAAACACGATGGACACATACAGCCTGACAAGTTGGAGGGCTGAAGGAAGAGGATCAAAGTGACCAGACCCTGTGAGGGTGATTTTTTTCCTTGTCCTTCTCCTTCTTTCTTTTCCTCTCTCATTTGCACATATATGCTATCATGAATAAAATAAACTTTTTATTTTTGGAGAGATTTTTGCTATAGGGCGTGTGCACTCGCCAGAAAGACAGAGCAAGACAGAGAGACAGAAAGTGAGAAATCAGCCCCCAGGGGGAATGGCCAAGCCGCAATCCCTTCTCCTCCATTGTCCTCTCAGATCATGGGCACGCACACACATGCCAGGAGTGAGTTTAAGCCACCAGGTCTGGGGCTCGAACCATGGTCGACTACATGGGAGTCCAGTGACGTAGCCATTATGCCAACTGCTGGTCCCAAATAAACTTTTAAAAATGCAGTTTAATATGATGAGATTTGAAATCTAATACTTTATAGTATTGCTACAAGCACCAAAGAGTAAATGAGAAGATATGGGTCAGGATTTTGATATTGTGAAGCATAAAGAAAAATGTACATTATGATTGTAATATTTGTTCCTTTGCAAGAGAGTACAAATTGTAAACAGCGATAAAAGCAAGCCAGTTCATACGTTTATTCAGTTCACAATGGCTAAGTCCCCACCCTTGGCCTGCCGCAGGAGGATGCAGACATTAATCACAGACGGGAGCGAGCCCTCCAGGGCCTGGCTAGAAATTAGGGTAAACCAGGGTCTGGCACAAAATTATAGTAAACCAGGGCCTTCTGCTACTGCCCTGGAGAGGGCTGGTCAGTGCGTATTTCTTTGGTCAGAGTGCTGGGATACTTTAGGCAAGACTTCATTCTCCCAACCTCCAGCTTCCCTCCCAAGGCTTCCTGCGTGCAGGGATTATCTATCACTCATTGATTAAAAGTCACAGAGAAACAGAATTAAAATGCTACTGAAGTCATCACAGGAAAGAGAATTGTCCTTCAGGTTCATTTGTATTGTCATAAATGACAGGATTTTCTTCTTTTTAAAGACTGACTAGTATTCCATTAAGTGTGGAACACTTAGATCAATTCAGTGTCTTAGCTATTACAAATAATGTTGCAATGAGTATAGAAGTGCAGATGTCGCTTTAAAATACTCCATTTATCTTCTTTGGATATAAACCCAGAAATGGGATTACTGGAGCATATGGTAGTTCTATTTTTAACCTTTTCAGGAACTTCCATACTGTTTTCTGAAATCACTGTAACAATTTACATTCTTATCCCAGCATACAAGGAATCTCTTTTCTCCGTATCTCTCCCACACTTAGCTTTTACTTTTTGAAAAGCCATCTTAACAAGTGTGAGATAATATTTCATTGTGGTCTGATTTGCATTTCCCTGACACTTAGTGATGCTGAGCATCTTTTCATATACTCAGCACCATCTGTATGTCTTCTTTAGTAAAAATGTCCACTCAAGTACTTGTCCATTTTTTTTTAGAATGATCTTATTTAGCTTTATTTATTTATTTATTTATTTATTTATTTATTTATTTATTTATTTATTTATTTATTTTTAATTTGACCAGAGAGGGACAGAGAGAGAGAGAGAGAAAGTGAGAAAGCAAGCTGTCAGGTCTGGGACTCAAACCGTGGTCAGCCATGTGGGAGTCCAGTGCCCTTGACCACCAGGCCACCTGTTTCCCCCTACTTTGTCCATTTTTTAGTTAGTTTATTTGTGGGACTTTCTGTCTGTTTTTGTTGCTGTTGTTGTTGATATGGTTGTTGGGTTTGTTTGGGTTTTGTTTACTTCCTGCTGTGGAGCTTTATGAATTTCATTTGTATTTTGGATATTTATCCCTTATTGGATATACTATTTGTAAATATTCTCTCTCATTTTGTTGGTTGCCTTTTCATTTTGTTGATTATTTCTTTGATCTGTGCAGAAACTTGTAAATTGTTTACTTTGACATTCATTTGCTGCCTGTGTTTTAGGTGTTACATTTTTAAAATTTTATTGTCAAAACCAATAAAATTGGTCAGACAGAGACATAGAGACAGAAAGGAGTTTTCCTGTTTTCTTTTATGAGTTTTATTATTTTAGGTCTTGTGTTTAATACATTTAATACATCTCTAATACATTTTTAGTGGATTTTGTGGATGAGGTACGATCAGGATCCAATTTCATTCTTTGCTTGTGGAGATCCAGTTTTCTCAGAACGATTCATTAAAGAGACTGTTCTTTCCCCACCATGTCTTTTTGGCACCTTCATCAAAATTAGTTGACCATATATTCAAAGTTTATTTCTGAACTCTGTTCTATTCCATTGGGAGAGAGGTGTATTTGTTTTTATGCCAGTACCATACTATTTTAATTAATATAGCTTTGTAGTATATTTTGAAATCAGGTAGTATGATGCCTTCAGCTTTGTTTTTCTTGCTCTAGATTTAAGTATTCAGTGTCTTTTGTGTTTCTGATTTGCTTTTTTATTCAGTGAAAAATACTACTGGAATTTTTATAGGAATTGCATTAAATCTACAGGTCACTTTGAGTATAAGGGATATTATAACAATACTAATTCTTCTGACCCATGAACACAAGGCACCTTTCCATTTATCTCTGTCTTCAATTTCTATCATCAATATTGTACAGCTTTCAGGATACAGACCTTTTCTTGGTTAAATTTATTCCTAAGTATTTTAATCTTTTCAACGCTATTGTAAATGAGATTGCCTTCTTGATTCTTTTTCTGAATTGTTCATTGACAGCGTATAAAAACAACTGATTTTTGTCTGTTGACTTTGTATCTTGAAACTTTGCTGTAATTTTTTTATCAGTTCTAACAGTATTTTTTGTGCAGTCTTCAGAGTTTTCTATATATAAAATCACATCATCTGCAGACAACAGTAATTTCACTTCCTTTCAATTTGGATTTCTTTTGCATCTTTTTCTTGCATAATTTCTCTAGCTATGACTTCTAGTAATATGCAGAATAGAAGTAGCAAGAATGGGCATCCTTGTCTTATTCCTGATCTTAAAGCTTTTAACTTGTCACCATTATTATGTTAACTGTGGGCTTGACAAATGTGGTTTGTATTGTGTGGAGGTACTTTTACATTTCATTCGTTAAGAGTTTTTTTTTTTCTTATTTTTTATTTATTTTTTTTTTAGAGGTTTTTGCTCGCCAGACAGACAGAGACATAGAGACAGAAAGCAAGAAATCACCCCCCAGGGGGGATGGTCACACTGCAATCCCTTCTCCTCCATTCTCCTCTTGGGATCTTGGGCATGCACCCACATGTGCCCAGCGTGAGTTTTAAGCCACCGGGTCCAGGATTCGAACCACAGTCAACTACGTGGGAGTCCAGCGACATAGCCATTACGCTAACTGCTGGTCCCAAGAGTTTTTATTATAAGGAGGTTGATTTTTCAGTAATGTTCTTCTACCTATTGAGATGATCATGTAGTTTTTGCACCTCATTTTGTTAATGTGGTATATCACATGTATTTACATAGGTTGAACCTTCCTGGCATCCTGGGATAACCACTTGATCACAGTGAATGATGTTCTTTATGTGCTGTTGAATTCAGTTTGCTAGTACAGGTTGAGTATCCTTTATCCAAAATGCTTGGGACCAGAGTGTTTCAGATAACTTTTTTTTTATTTCATAATACTTGCACATATATAATGAGATATCTTGGGTATAGGAATTAATTCTAAACATGAAATTTTCTTATATACATATTTGAAGATGATTTTTATACAATATTTTTATGTTGCAGCATTTTTGTTTTTAGAGAGATTTTTGCTATGGGGTGCATGCACTCGCCAGACAGCCAGAAAGTGAGAAATCACCCTCAAGGGGCGATGGCCATGCTGCAATCTATTCTCCTATAGGAATTTTGGGCATGCACGCACACACACATCCAGTTTGAGTTTTAAGCCACCAGGTCTGGGACTTGAACTGCAGCCGATTATGTGTTAAGTCCAGCAATGTTACCATTACACCATCTGCTGGTCCCATTGTTGCGGCAATTTTACTGTGATCTGTCACATGAAGTCAGATGTGGGGTGTTCCATTTTGCATCTATGTTCATCAGGAATGTTGACCTGTAGTTGCTGTTTGTTTTCTGTTTATTTATTTTTTTTTTGAGAGTATCCTCGCCTGACTTTGATATCTGTACAAATTTTTGACCTGGAGCAAGTTTGGAAGTACTTTCTCCACTTCAGTCTTCTTTTGTTTTTTAAAGTTTGAGGATGATCAATATTATTTTTTCCTTAAATGTTTGGTAAAATTTACCATTGAAGCCATCTGGCCTTGTACTTGTCTTTGTTGAGAGTTTTTTTAATTACTGACTCAATCTCTTTACTCACTGTTGGTCTGGTTGAGTTTTCTATTTTATTTTTTCATGATTCACTCTTGGTGAGTTGCGTGTGTCTAGGAATTTATCTCTATTTTTTCTAGGTTAATCAGTTTGTTGGTGAATAATTGTTCAGTCATCTTTTATGATTCTTTGTATTTTTATGGTATCAGTTATAATGTCTTCTCTTGCATTTTTAAAAATTTATTTGAATCCTCTCTTTTTTCTTAGTCTGGTAAAGGCTCATTAATATTATCTTTTCAAAACACTGACTCTTGGTTTTGTTGATCATTTGTATTATTTTTTCTACACTCCATTCATCTATGCATGCTCTGATATTTGTTGTTTCTATACTTCTACAAACTGTGAGCTTATTTTTTTCCTAATTCTTTATACTAGGTTGTTTATCTTCTTTCTTAATGCAGGCATTCAATGCTATAAACTCTCTTAGAAGTGCTTTTGCTACATCCTACAAGTTTTAGTATATTATGTTTCCATTTTAATTTGTCTCAAGATATTTTCTTCTTGGATTCATTGGTTGTTCAGGAGGGTGTTTAATTTCCACATAGTTTTGAATTCTCCAGTTTTTCTCCTATTATTCATTTCTAGTTTCATATAATGGGATTGGAAAAGATGCTGGTTATGATTTTGATCTCCTAAATTTGCTAACACTTGTTTTGGAGAATAACATATCTACCCTGGAGAATATTCTGTGTGCTCAAGAAGAATGCATATTCTGCTGCTAGTGGATGGAATGTTCTGTGTGTGTCTGTTAGGTCCACTTGATCTATAGGGCATTCAAGTCCAATGTTTGTTTATTGATTTTCTATCTATATGACCTGTCCATTTTTTGAAAGTTGTATACTGAAATCCTCTACTGTTATTGTAGTGCAATCAATCTCTCCCTTAAGTTCTTTAATACTTCCTTTATATTTTAGGTGCTCCAATGTTGGGTACTTACATGTTTACATTTCTTACATCCTTTTGATGAACTGACCCCTTTATCATTACATAAAATGACCTTTGCCTCTTCTTACAGTCTTAACTTAAAATCTGTAAGAAGAGGCAAAGGTCTTAAATTTTGTTTGTTTCCCTACTTCTGCTCGCTTACATTACCTAACTCTGCTCTTCTGGTTCCCATTTGCATGGAATATCTTCCATTCTTCACTTCTAGTCCATGTATGTGCTTAAAGATGAAATGAGTCTCTTACAGGTAGCATATAGTTGAATCTTGTTTGTTTGTTTGTCTGTTTGTTTCTTTAATCCATTCAGCCACTCCATATCTTTTTATTAGAGAATTTGGTCTGCTTGCTTTAATTTTTTTCTTCAGTTTTTGCTACAAGGCACATGTGCTTGCCAGAGTGAGACAGAGAAAGAAAGAGTAAGAAATCCCCCTCAAGGAGCATGGTCATGCCACAATCCCTTCTCTTCTGTTCTCCTCTCAGAATCTTGGGCACACATGCACATGTACCTGGCATGATTCTCAAGTCATCAGATCTAAGATCTAAGTCACGTAGTTAACCATGAGGAACCCAATGCCTTAACCTCCATACCACCTGCTAGTCCTTATCTGCTTACATTTAAAATAATTGCTGATAGATAAGAACTTAATATTGCCATTTTGTTCAATTTATTTTCTGGTTGCTTTGTATTATAGATCATTGTTTCTTTGTTATTCTCTTACTGTATTTCTGAAGTGATATACTTTGATTCCTTTCTCTTTCACTTTTGTGTATCTACTACAGTTTTTTGCTTTGTCATTACCATGAGGCTTCTATAAAACATCTTCTAGTTCTAATAGTCTATTTTAAGCTGATAACAACTTAACTTGATTGAGTACAAAAACTATGCTTTTACTCCCCTAGATATTATACGCTCTTATGTCCCCATTTACATACAGTTGTACAATCCTAAGAATCAAGAAAGCCATTGGGCTCTTTAAAAAGACTAATAAAATTGGCAATCCTTTGTAGAAATTGATTGTTTTAAAACAAGAGAATGTATAAATAAATACTAGAAAAGTAAAAGAGGATGTAATTTTAGAAACAGCAGTTAAAGAAAATGAAGATAATACCATTAATAAATTTGTGCTGGTAACTTTGAAAACATATACACACTGATTCTAGAAAAACATAATTTATGAATAACATCTCAAAAGGAAATAGGAAATTTCCATAATTTTATTATCATTAAGATTGGTTCAGTATTTAAGTAAATGTCAAGTCCTGGAGGATGCTAGTGGCCAGTTTTAACAGGCTTTAGGAATAGATCTCTCTAGAATCAAACTCTTCCTGAGAATAGGAAAACAAGCGATGCTCGAATATTGCACAGCTGCTTTTATGAGCTGCTATATTTTGTAAGCATTAGGAAAAAAATCTGTAAATATCTCTCTCCAAATTAACAGATTAATGAGGTAAAAACCACATGATTATCTCAACTGACACAGTAAAAGCATTTGATAGAATTCATCACACATTCCCAATAAATCTTCTAATTAAATACAAATGGAAGGGCACAACTTAATCTAATAACATGTATCTGTTAAAAACCCTCAGAAAACATTATTCCTTATGATAAAATGTCGGACATTTTCTTTACAAATCAGGAATGAGATTGGAAGCCTATTCTCGTAACATCTATTCAGAATTAACTGGAGAGTCTCACAAACTGCAAATAAAAAGTTTATAATGTAAAATAAAAAAGCTTAAGCACTAGGAAATTATAAAGAACTAAACTAATATTTGGATACTGTATGGTCTTGTGCATAGAAAATCTAAAAATATTCATGATTGGATGTAAGATCAACAGCAAAAATTAACCACATATTTATACCTCTGAAAAAAAAGAGATAGAATTTTCTTAAAGATTCATTCAGAATACAAGTAAAAATTATAAGATACCTAGAAATAAATCTAACAAAAGAAGTATGAGTCCTCTAGAGATCAAATTGTAAAAATTTACAGAAATTACTGAGGAAAACTCAAGTCAATGGAAAGATTTACCATGCTTATGGGTAAGAAACACCAGCATCCAAAAGATGTCTTTCTTTGCAAAGTGACTCGTAAGTCTATGCAATTCCAACAAAAACTCAAAAGTGACTCTAAAATATGTGTGAGAGCAGAGAACTAAAGAGAATACAGCCTTAAAAAGAACATGGTGGTAGGCCAGCAGGTGGCATGGTGGTTAAGGCACTGGACTCCCATATGGCTTACCGTGAATAAAGTCCCATACACGGCAGCTTAAAACTCATGCTGGGCATGTGTGTGTATGTGTTCAAAATCCCAGGAGTTAAATGGAGGAGAAGGGATTGCACCGTGGCCATCTCCGCTGGGGAGTGCTTTCTCACTTTCCCTCTCACTGTCTCTCTCTGTCTCTTTCCAACAAGGCAAACACATATGCCCTATGGAAAAAAACTTAACAATAAATAAATTACATGGTGGGGTCAGCTTTATTTATTTATTTATTTTTGAGAGCTTTTTTTTTTTTTCCACTATAGGGCACGTGCACTTGCCAGACAGACAGAGAGAGACATAGAGACAGAAAGCGAGAAATCACCCCCCAGAGGGGATGGTCACGCCGCAATCCTTTCTCCTCCATTCTCCTCTCGGGATCTTGGGCACACACGCACATGCGCCCGGCGTGAGTTTTAAGCCACCGGGTCCAGGACGCAAACCACGGTCAACTACGTGGGAGTCCAGTGACATAGCCATTATGCTAATTGCTGGTTCCCAGGGTCAGCTTTATGACATAGTGGTAACGGTCTGCTCAAGAGAAGACATATCTCACAAAGAGACAGCAGTTCACATCCCTGGCCCTATCAGCCTGAAACATGCCAGGCACAAGGATGATCCAATGGACTAGAAGGCTAGAGGTAGATCATAACCAGATGCTATGGGAGATACTCATCAATCTCTTCCCCTCTCTCTCCCTCTCTTTCTCTTGCTCTTTCTTTATCTCTGTCACTCTCTCTGCCACATGTATCCTCACACATTCTACTATGAACAGAGAAAACAAAGAGAATAAGATGGAAGAATAAACTGAAAAATGAAATAAAATAACCTAGGAAGAAACCACACATATATGGACATTAGATATACAGCCAAGGTAACATTATTGATTGGTGAGAAATGATAGATGTCGACCTAGGACAGAAAGCATCCAGGCATCTCCATCTTGCCTCTGCTCTCCCTCTGGGTTCAGCTTCATGGCTGTGAAGCCTCCCTGAGCAAAGGATACCACCACCACCCTTCCAGATCCCAGTGATAGTCAGGTAGGCAAGTTCTCTCTCTTGTTCTTCTCTGTTCCTTCTAACTTCTTTCCCCCTCTTTTTAAAAAACAGCTTTCTGCCCCATTTTTGCCTTTGTCTTGCTGATTTGTCTTTTCTTCCCTCACCTAGGGCAGAAAGCATTCAGGCATCTCCATCTCTGCCTCTGTTGTCCCTTCACATGGCACGTGCTTTTCCATTTTTAACCTAATTTTATTTTCTGTGATGTGTTTTCTGTTATTCTCCTCTTTTTGTTCTAGTTCTTTTCTTCTCTTTTCTTTGCTTTTTCTTCCTATTTCCATTCCTACTTTCTTTTTCTTTTACTTTACTTTCCTGTTTACTGCTCAGCCCTTACCCACTGCCTAGAGATTAGGTGCATAGTAGCTAAACATCTGAACATTGTGAGTTTTAGAGAATTCTTTGCACCTCACTGTAGTGGTTGCAAAAAGAGTGAAATTCCCCTTCATAAATCTGATTTCAAAACTCCTCCTGTGATTCCACACTGGAAGACACTGTAGAAGAGAGAAAATAGATAGAATTATTTCACAGTAAGGGAAGCACAAGAGGTCTCAGTTACAGAATCCTCTTCCAACAAATTAGTCAAAAGTGAATACATTACCAAATGACTAAAAATCAGAGAAGAGCCTCAAGGGTGAGAACCAAGTAATACATCTCCGGCAATGGAACACTATAACTCATCTCCAAGTAGGGAAAAATTAGAGGATATTACCGAAATGTCAGAAAAAGAATTTAGAATATTTATGGTAACAAAACTCTATGAAATGCAAGAGAAAAGAGACATTAAGCTCCAAGAGATGGGGAAGTCCTTCCATGCTATGAAAGAAGAATTGGACACCATAAAAAGAAAAGAAGGAATCAAATGGAACTGTTACATATGAAGGCTGTAATAAAGAAAATCAAACCTCTTTGGAAAGTATTAAAAGCAGATTAGACCATGTAGAAGAGCAAATCTTGGAAGTAGAAGACAAAACCTCTGACACCCAAAAAATTTTTAAAATACAGAGAAAACAGCCAAGAAAACTGAGGGTAATATACAAGAAATATTAGATACCATGGAACGCCCCAACATCCAAATAATTGGTATCCCAGAAAGTAAAGAAACTAATAAGGTCATTGATAATCTATTCCACAAAATTCTAGAAGAAAACTTTCCAAGTCTAGAGTGGCACTCAAATATTCAGACCCAAGAAATACAAAGAACCTCAAATAGAATCAATTCAAGAAGATCCTCTCCATGGCAAATCATAGCTAGACTGACCAAAACCACAAAGACGAGATACTAAGATTGGCAAGAGAGAAACATCAAATCACTTACAAAGGGTATTCCATCAGGCTAACATCAGACCTCTCACTGGATACAATGCAAGTGAGGAAAAAATGGGGAGATATATTTAAAGTGTTAAATGAAAAACAATTTCAGCCAAGAATACTATACTCGGCAAGATTATCCTTCATATGGGGAAAAGAAGATAAAAACATTCTCGAATAAACAAAACCTGAAAGAATTTACCAACCCCAGACCAAGAAATTCTGAAATGAGTACTATACCCAGAAAACTAAAGACAGACAGACAGCAATAAAAGAACAAAAAACAACCAAGAATATGGCCAACTTAATGGTAGGGACAAGTCTGGAAATATCGATAATAATGTTGAATGTTAATGGATTAAATTCTCTGATCAAGAGACATAGACTGGCTGAATGGATTATAAATCAGAAACCCACCATCTGCTTCCTACAAGAAACCCATCTCATGGATAAAGACATACATAGATTAAAAGTGAAGGGCTGGAAAAAAGGTATCCTATGCAAATGGAAACCAAAAAAGAGCAGGAATCTCTATACTGATTTTGGACAAAATAGACAAAAACTGTAAGAAGAGACAAAGAAGAGCATTATATAGTAGTAAAAGGGCTAATTCACCAAGAAGATTTTTTTTTATAAATATCTATAAACCCAATTCAGGAGCACCCAAATATGCAAAGGAAAGACTGCTAGATCTAAAGAGAGATAGACTATGCTACACTAATTATTAGATATCTCAACACCCCATTATTTCCTTTATACATGTAAATGAGACAAAAATAAGCAAAGAGATTCGGACCTAAACAATACCATAAATCACATGGAATTGTTAGACATCTATAGAACTTTCCACCCAAAAAATGCAAAATATACATTTTTCTCAGCCCTGCATAGTACTTTCTCAAAGACAGACCACATGATAGGGCACAAAACCAGCCTTTACAGATTCAAAAGCATCGAAACTATATCTAGCATCTTCTCTGACCATGATGGAATTAAACTAGATATTAATCTCAGGAAAAACTTTCAAAAATACACAAACACATGGAAACTAAATAACCTACTTTTCAATGACTTCATGACTACTGAAAGATTATGATTGAAATCAGAAGATTCATAGAAACAAATAATAATGAGTACATGAGTTTCCATAATTTATGGGACACTGCAAAGGAAGTCATAAGAGGAAAGTTGATAGCAATTGGTGCACACAAGAAAAAGATGGAAAGGTGGCAAAAGGACAACCTAACATCATGCCTCAGGGAATTGGAAAAACAACAAAAGCAAAAAAAATCCAAAAAATGCCAGGAGAAAAGAAATATTAAAGATTTTAGCAGAGGGACCTGCAGGTGGTGTGGTGGTTAAGGGCGCTGGACTCCCACATGACGGACTGCAGTTCAAGTCCCAGACATGGTGGCTTGCTTTCTCACTTTCTCTTCTCTTTCTCTCTTTCTCTTTCTCTCTCTCTCACTCTGCCCTTCTCTGGTAAAATTAAAATAAATTAAATTAAAGTTTAATAAAATAATTTTTAAAAATATTTTGACAGAAAAAAAATAAATAGAAAATAAACTATAAAGAAAATAAATGAAAGAAAAGCTGGTCCTTTGAAAAGATAAACAAGATTGACATACCATTAGCTAGACTAATTAAAGAGAGAAAAGAACCAGATAAACCAAATTTGCAATGAATCAGGCAACATTACAAGAGAAATAATAGAAATACAAAATGTCATTAGAGGATACTATGAGCGTCTATATACCAACAAAGAAGAAATCCTGGATGAGATGGACAAATTCCCAGACACATATAATCTACCAAGAGTGACTCAGGAGTACATAGAAAGCCTGAATAGACCTGAAACAAGCAATGAGATTGAATCAGTAGTAAATAACCTCCCAAGCAAGAAAATTCCAGGTCCTGATGGCTTCACTGCAGAATTTTACAAAACTTTTAAAGGAGAAATAACCCCCATTCTACTCAAACTGTTTCTAGAGATACAAAAGGAAGGGATCGTCCAAATTCACGCTGTGAAGCCTCTATTACCCTCACTTCCAAAACAGATAAAGATATGACAAAAAAGGAAAACTACAGATCTATATCTCTGATGAATATAGATGCAAAAATTCTCAACAAGATACTTGCTAACCATATTCAACAGCATATAAAAAAGTTTATTCATCACAGCCAGGCAGTCTTTATTCCAAGAATGCAAGGGTGGTTCAATATAAGCAAAACCACAAACGTAATACACCATATTAACAGAAAGGAAGATAAAAACCATATGATCATTTCAACTGATGTGGAAAAAGCATTTGACAAAGTACAATATTCCTTTATGATTAAGAATCTCAGTAAAATTGGCATAGAAGGATCATTTCTCAGCATAATAAGTCAGCTATGAAAAACCTATAGTTAACATTATACTGAATGGGAAAATGATGAAAGCTTTTCCACTAAAAACTGGTACAAGACAAGGCTGCCCACTTCTTCTGCTCTTTTTCAATATAATACTAGAAGTCCTAGCCAATGCGATCAGACAAGAGAATGAATAAAATAAAAGGCATTGCAATAGAGAAAGAAGAGCTGAAATTATCTCTGTTTGCAGATGACAAGATTGTATATACAGAGGATCCGAAGGTTTCCATGAAAAAACTTTTCGAAGTAATAAATGAATACAGTAAAGTGGCAGAATACAAAATTAACTTACAAAGAACTGTAGCATTTCTATATACAAACAACAAGTAGACAGAGACAGAACTGAAGAAAGTAATCCCATTTGCCATAGACACAAGAAGTATAAGTATACCTAGGAATAAAATTAACCAAGGAACACAAAGACCTCTATAATAAAAACCTTAAAAAGGACATCAAAAAGGACACAAAAATTGGAAGGACTTTCCCATGTTCCTGGATTGGCCAAATTAATATAATCAAAATGGCAATCCTACCCAAATTAATCTACATATTTGATGCAATCCCTCTAAATTACAAGAGATAGTCTTCACAGATCTGGAAAAAAACAATCATAGAATTTGTCTGGAATCATAAAAGACCCCGTATTGACAAAGCCATTCTGTGCAGGAAGAGTGGAGTGGGTGGCATCTCACTTCCTGACCCCTAAATATATTACAAAGCAATGATAATCAAAACATCATGGTATTGGCACAAAAACAGACATGAGAACCAATGGAACAGAGAAGAGACCCCAGAAATAAACCCCAAAACATATAGCCAACTGATCTTTGGGTACCAGTGAATCCAGTGGGAAAAGGAAAATCTCTTTAGCAAATGGTGCTGGAAAAACTGAGTATCCACCTGCACAAAGATGAATCTGAACCCCTATGTGTCACCATTAACAAAAATCAACTCAAAGTGGACCAAAGATCAAAACCTAAGACTTCAAACTATTAAACTATTGATGAAAAACATTGGGGAAACTCTGGAAGACATTGGGGCAGGCAAAGACTTTATAAGCAAGAGCCTCAAAGCACAGGCAATAATCCCCACAATAGACAGGTGGGATTATGTAAGATTAAGAAGTTCCTGCACAGCAAAGGACATAGTAATTAGTGTGAATCGACAACTCTCAGAATGGGAGAGAATTTTTGTTAACTGCGCCTCAGATAAGGGAATGATAACCAAAATACACAAGGAATTCAAGCGGCTTACCCGGAAGAAAATGATTAACCCAATTAAATGATGGGAAAATGTGCTGAATAAACAATTCTCTAAGGAAGACATACGAACAGCCAAAAAGCATATCAAAATAATGCTCAACATCCCTCATTGTAAGAGAGATGCAAATCAAAACCACAATGAGATACCACCTAACCCTAGTCAGAATGGTGAAGATTAAAACACATATATATGATATGTGCTGGAGGGGATGTGGTGAAAGGAGAATGCTCCTACATTGTTGGTGGGAATGTAAATGTCCAGCCACTGTGGAGAACAATATGGAGGTTCCTCGAAGACCTTCAAATAGAACTACCATATGATCCAGCAATTCCACTCCTGGGTATCTATCAAAAGGACAGGGAAACAGTCGGAAAAACACTTGCACATCAATGTTTATTGCAGCATTATTCATGATTGTCAAGTCATGGAACCAACCCAAATACCTACAAACAGATGAATGGATTGAAAAAGTGTGGCAATATACTCTATGGAATACTATTCAGCCACAAAGCCCTGAAATTTGATAGAAAGTGGATGAATATGGAAGATTTGTTGCTGAGTGAAGCAAGTCAGGCTATGAAAGAGAAACATTGTATGTCTCCACTTAATGTATACCAACTATCCTTACTCTATGTTAGAGACTGAAAGTCAGGAGGGCATAAAAGCACTGAAAATTGTTATGGACACTACAGACAAAGTGGAAGGAGAGTGTGGGAGGGGAAGAGCATAGGAAAAGAAATTTGGGGGTAAAAATAGAGAGGTAAGACATTCGTGGGACACAGGTATGTTTATTATCTGTTTATGATGGTGTGTATAGTATTGTCAACTGGGCTGGACTGAGGTATGTATCATGCTGGGTAAAGCCTCTTTACAATCTAAATGATGTTTAGTCATTGATATATAAGTAATAATAATAAATAAAAATTATATAAAAATTTTAAAAAATGATAGATGCCCAACAAATAATGCTAAGAGATATGAAATTCAATTTGTACTCAACACTGCACACAAAACTCATCTTCAGAATAAAGACTTAATAAATAAAGAGAATACAGACTTATGAGAATAAAGACTTAATGTTTTAATGCTTTTAAATGAAAAAGAGAGGATGGACCCTTTTTTACTTTGAGATAGGGAAGGATTTCTTTTTTCAATGAGACACTAAAAACAAGGCACTCTGCCTAAATTTGATGACATTACAATTAAGAATTTCTGCTCATCAAAGACATTATAAAAATAAAAAGATAGGGCCAGCAGGTGGCATAGAGGTTACCACACCTGATGCCACATGACTTACTGCACTGTTTAAATCCCCAGTCTGGCAATTTGAAACATATGTACATGCGTGCCCATATTCCCAAAAGGAGAATGGAGAAGAAGAAATTATGGTGTGGCCATCGCCGTGATGGATGATTTCTCACTTTCTATCTCTCTCATATCTCTCCAGTGAATTCATGCACTCTATAGCAAATAAATAAATAAATATAAAAAGACAAGTCGCAAACCAAGAAAAGATATATGCCCCCTGCAGAGCTGAGAGTGTATCAGGAACCAGTTTATACAGAAAATTCCTACATTATCAAGAGAAAGAACAAGCTCTCTCCCCACCGTAGTGAAAAGAAAAGGACAAACATTTTCAGAAAGAGGAAACATGATTGGCAAATACATATATACGAAAAGACATTAGTTCTCAATAAATCAAAAAATCATTCTACATTCATCAGGTAGGTAAGTATTCATAGATATTGGAGAGGAGCTGTGAGAAGTAAGAAGGTAAATTGGGCCAAGCTTTTGGGGAAGCAGTTTGACATGATCTGATCAAATTTAAATATTTTCATACCTTACACCCCAGAGCTGGTTCTCCTAGGTTTAACGACAGAAGATAATTGCTTAAAAGTTCACAGCTGTACTGTTTGTAAAACCAAACACTGGAAAATGAACCAAAAGTCCAACCAATGAAAAAGGGAAAAAAATCATTTGTAGCGTGTTGACACAATGGGACTCAGGAAGCATTAAAAAGAAATGCATTGTGGCTATGTGCAATAATTTAGGTAATTCTGAAAAACGATAACACTATTTTTCTAAAACCTGAAAATAAACTTGAAACTAGATGTAATTTAGGGATAAATGCATACCTTCAAAAAGACTCTTTTCCAGGAGATCAGGGACTCAATAAACATACGATACAGTGTGAACAGGGTCTGGCTTGGAAGCCGACTGATGGCTGGGGAAGTGCAGCATCCCTGGGAGTCGGTGGGTTCTGGACTCCTGTTACTTGTAATGTTTTCATGCTCATGCTTGCTTTGTAGTGATCAAATGCTACATAAAGAAAACACTTGGAATACTGCGTGCTTCCTTAACAGAAATTTCCCCAGCATGAGGGCAAATGCTCCCCAAGTATGGAGCAACCAAGATCACACTCCCTGGGAATGTTCTTGGGCATGTGAAGCTGGGTCCATCATTCACAAGGCTCCCAAGATGGTTCTGAGGACCCATGATCTGCCATTTTGAGGATGGTCACCATAACAGACTGGGCTAGGGGCTGGACAGGATTATTCAGAGTGTCAAGTCCCAAGATTCTGTGATGCTCTGATCCAAAATCTGAGCAAATCTAGCTTCTTAGAGAACTGACAGGTTGGCATTACCCTATTTTTACAGATAAAAAACTGAACTGCAGAGAAGTTTAAGCTGTCGTTTACAGATCCAGCTGGCTCACTGCTAGCTCACTGCTTTTTCTGTGAAGGTTACAGGAGAGAGCCATAAACTATTTTTATACATGTGCATGCATGTGTTGTGTATGTGTGTATGTGTTATGTATGTGTACACGTGTATATACATGGGTCATATCTATATAATGCATACATGTATGCATGTGTTTATACTTTATTGTATGCATATTTTTTGAGAGGTTTTCGCTATAGGGCGCATGCGTTCGCCAAACAGACAGAGAGAGACATAGAGACAGAAAGCGAGAAATCACCCCCCAGGGGCGATGGTCACGCAGCAATCCCTTCTCCTCCATTCTCCTCTCGGGATCTTGGGCATGCACGCACACGCGTCCGGCATGAGTTTTAAGCCACTGGGTCCGGGACGCGAACCACAATCGGCTACGTGGGAGTCCAGCGACATAGCCAATACACTAACTGCTGGTTCCCTATTGTATGCATATTTTATGTGCATATGTTCACATGTATATTCATGCATCTTGTATGCTGTCATACACATATGTAAGTGTACATATGTGTTGTATGTGCACGTGCATGTATTATTGTGTCTGCATATGTTATGTATATGTGGATATATGAGTGCGTGTGAATGTATTATTTATGAGTGGATGTGTGTATTTGTGCATGTAAGAGTGTGTGTGTATGTATTGTGTAAGTATTTGTAGATATATATTTAAATAAGTGTATATGTCCACATTCTTTATATGTATATTTTCCTAAATTACGTAACCAGGAATATTATCCCATATTCTCTTCTATAAATCGTTTTTTCTCAAACAGCATGTCCCAGCATCCGGGGGAAGGCTTGCCGGACGTGATCACACCCTCTCCCTCCCAGTTTCTGTTTCCCTCTGTCAAAGATGAGTCAGAGAATGTGCATTCAAGTTTCCTGGATGGTGCGAAGCTACAGGCCAGGTACCCCGCCTGAAAAGTCCCCACTGTATTCATTACAAAGGGCTACAAATAAACACTTCTTTCTGCCAAAGAACTTATGCCTTATCTATCTCCTCACCCTGTTTATAAAAGGACCAAAATCTGATTGGAAAGTTGGAAAAATATTTTTTTTATTTTTTCATTTCATTTTCTTTTATACATTCAATCACATTATTATTTGGCTTACAAAATGGATATTTCAACAGGTGAACATTTCTCCCTAGTACAGTTGATAAAACTACAAAATATCTTCGACAGATAATACCAGATTTCTTTGTGCCATTAATGCTTTGCCTCCCTATTTTTCTTCCAAATGTCCTTCCTCAGACCCTCCTCTTTCACACACACTATATTGTTAACATTTGCATTTCCTATGGTCTGACTGGGAACGGAAATGAGCAATTCTCCCTGCCAGGCAAAATCTGTCCTATACAAAACTAAGTAATTGTAGGATCTGTTAAAATGTCCAGGTGGGGCCTGTGTTTTCCCTCATCCTGAGCAGGTCGATTAGATTGATTCAAGAGTGCTTCAGCATCAGACCCAACCCACACCCACAATTCCAGCAACGAAGACCGCAGGATTGGTGCCACTGAACCAACTCAAACACTGGAGCGAGGCTGCCATGTGTACCGAACTTCAGAGTCACGTCAATGACTGAAGTGAGTCTCACTGTAAAAGGCCACAAGGGTGTGTAAAGTTTCCATGGGCCAAGTACTACCCCTCTCACAGTTTCTAGCTCACATATTTATACTGATAAACATGCAGAGCTTCCAATATGTCAAATTAAACATTTAAATTATGAATTGTCTTAAAACTGACAATGACTTGGATATGCTCTTCTGAGCCAATGTCAAAAAGGAAAAGCAGAATTGGACGTTCGGCCTGATTCTGAGCATGCTGAAATAACCAGTGGACGGTGATACAACTTATGTCCATTTTCAAGATTGATAGAGCCTGGCCATGCACCATGTCCTGCTCCAAGCACCTTCTTTTTCTCACTATAATGCATATAATGTAGCCCTCAGGACACTCCTGGAGGTAGGTTCAGGCAGGGACACCAAAGTCATGAGAAGCTGCAACTTGCTCCAGTCCCACAGCAGGAACCTGGGCCCCGTTCTCAACCCCACGCCTGCACAGGCCTCTAACTTGAGTGACTGCAGGGAAGTGAACAGAGTAAGATGCCATGGTGTCATCCTTGTGTCTGCTGGGTGCCTGGAGGAACTTGTTCCAAGAATGTCACAGAGAAGAGGATCTCCACATCACAGCAACACACGCAGACCATGCTGCCCCTCCAACCACAATCGTTCATTTTGAGTTGTCTTAATACCACTTTGTGGGTCTGTAAGTTGAGGCTTGCAGAAACAGACATGGGCAAGGTCACATGGACAGTAAAGACCCATGTCCAGGTGCTGGGCTGACACAGACACACCCATACCCTCACATAGGCTCTGACTAGTACCTACAGCCACACATGAAGGCACACATGAGGGCACACAAAGGCTCATGCACATGGACCCAGCCTAAGGAGGAGGATTCATCTGAAGCTATAATCCCACTAAGTGTAGTCCCTATTCCCAGGAAATTCACTCCCACACCTCAACCACTCCCTCACACACAGTCATCCTTGCTGAGGTGCTCATGTCTCCACCATTTTCTGCTTCCAGCTGCCGCTGGGTGCTCCGGTCCAGTCCTCAGAGGCCAGTCTCCTGCCCTAGGCCATCTTGGCACCTGCTCTGGGATTTGCTAAGGCCCCTTCCCCTGGTCACCTGGCATCACTTACCTTCTGCCCTTGCTGCTTCAAGGAGAGCCACGTGGGCTTTGCCTTTGTGGAGCTAGGTCCAGACTACACCAGGCCCTTCTTCCAGCAGCCTGAGGACCCACCTCAGCTCAGGGTGCTTCTGGGATGGCCGAGGTCAGGAATGGCTGCTGACATGGGTCTTTGACTAGAGGGTTATGCTGCCAGCACAGAGAAGGGAAGTCTCTGTCCCAGGAAGCAGTATGAGTTTGCGAGGAGGACCCCTGGTTGAGTCCACTTTCCTAGATATTTTCAGTTACTGGCTGTGTGATCCTTGGCAAGTCACATCAAGAACTGAGCCTCAGTTTCTCTCTCTATAAATGGAATATAATGTACTATTAAGTAGAACTGTCCATGCAAAGCCCCTGCAATGGCGTGTGTAGTCATGGCCCGCCTGTTGATGCACTAGCTCCCTGAATGTCTCAGGGCCTTAGCTAACTGTACCACGTGTCTTCTAAATGAATTTTCTTGATTCTAAAATAGAAAACTAGCACACATTGCTGTGAATATAAAAAACGGAACTCTAAGAATACAATCAGTGATGTCCCCTTGTAATTTGAACTAATTTACTACTGAGGCACATTTCTGCATCTATTTCTTACCCTTTACATTTTTAAAAAATTATATATGAGGCTATTTAATGTGTTCTTTTTGTCCTTTGTTGATTTCTCTATTGTGTTTTTAAGCTGAATTCTGACAGACTTTTATATGTTTTAATGATATTAACATTTTACTTGTAAGTGTTGCAAATGTTTTTCAGGTTTGCCACTTACCTTTTAATTTTACGTTGTCTTTACTTTTTAATCACGTATCATAAAATGCACCATTTTAAAATGTACAATTCAATGGGTTTTAGTATTTTACAAGGTTGTACAATCACCACTAATTCTAAAATATTTTCATCACCCAAAGAGAAACTCTATAACTATTAGAGTTATTCTCTATTATTCCCACCTCTGGTTGCTCCTGGCAACCACTAATCTACTTTCTGTCTCTGTGACTTGCCTATTTTGAAAATTTCCTATAAATTGCATTATATGCTATTAGTATGTGACTTTTTGAGTCTGGTTTCTTTCAGTTAGCATAAGGTTTTCACAGCTCAGCCAGATTGCAGTGTGTATTGGTGCTTCATTCATTTTAAAGGCTGAATAATATTCCATTGCTGGACATAACACATTTCAATTACTCATCCATCAGTTCATGAGCATTTGGGTTATTTTCACTCTTTGCTATTGTGAATAATGCTGCTATGAACATTTGTATATGACTCTCTATGTGAACTTATGTTTTCAATTCTCTTGGGAATATACCTCAGAGTAGAATTGCTGGGTCCTCTGCTAATTCTATGCTTAACATTTTCACAAAGTGTTTTTGAAAGTAGACTCACCACTCCACATTCCCACCAGCAGTGAATGAGGATTTTAATTTTCCATTCCACCAACACTTATTATTGTCTGTCTTTATAGATAACCATCTTAGTGGGTATAAAGCAATACCTTATTTGGGGTTTTACTTGAATTTCCCTAGTGACTCATGATAATGAAGGTCTTTTCATGTGCTAATTGGTCAGTTGTACACATTCTTTGGAGAAGTATCTGTTCAAATCCTTTCTGGTTAGGCTACTTGTGGGTTTTTCTGTTGTTGTTGTTGAGTTGTAAGAGGTCTTCCTGTATTCTGGATACTAGACACTTAGCAGATCTATGATTTGCAAAGAATTTTTCCCATTTCTTAATAATATCCTTCAGTACAAAAATGTTTTTAATTTTGGTATAGTCCAAATTACTTATTTTTTTCCTTTGGTTCTGTTTTAGATGTCATAAATAAGAAAAGGTTGCCTAATTCAAGTTCATAAAGACTCACTCCTCAGGGAACCAGCAGTTAGCATAATGGCTATGTCGCTGGACTCCCACATAGTCGACCACGGTTCGCGTCCCGGACCTGGTGGCTTAAAACTCACACCGGGTGCGTGTGTGTGCATGCCCAAGATCCCTAGAGGAGAATGGAGGAGAAGGGATTGCGGTGTGACCATCCCCCCGGGGGGTTATTTCTCGCTTTCTATCTCTATGTCTCTGTCTGTCTGGTGAGTGCATGCACCCTATAGTGAAAATCTCTCCAAAAAAAAAAAAGACTCACACCTCTGTGTTCTTACAAAATCTTTATAGTTTTAGCTCTTACATGTGGGGAATTGATCCATTTCAAGTTAATGGTGTGAGGTAAGGCTCAGAATTAAGCCTTTTCTGTGGTATCCAGTTGTCCCAGCACCATTTGTTGAAAAGATGATTCTTCTCCCATCCTGTTCAAATCAGTTGGCCATAGATACATGGTTTTATTTCTGGAACCTCAATTCTATTCCATTAGTCTATGCTGTGCCATACTATCTTGATTATCATAGGTTTACAGCAACTCACTGAAATCTGAAAATGTAAGTCTTCCAATTTTGTTCTTTTTCAAGATCGTTTGAGCTATTTTGGGCTTTTGCATTTCTATATGAATTCTCAGTTAATCTTGTTAACTTCTTCATTGGAATATTGCTAGAGACTACATTGACTTTGTAGATAATTTGGAAATTATTGTCATCCTAACAATATTATGTCTATCTTATCATTTATTTATGATCTTTTGAATACAGATCTTGTATCCAACAAATTTGTATGACTTGCTGTTAGCTCTTACTAGTTGTGGGGGACATTTTCATGTTTTGTGGTGTATGTGTGTGTATGTTTCCCATAAGATTATCTATATGCAAGATAATGTCATCTACAAATAGAAATTTCCAATCTAAATGCTTTTCTTTTTCTTGCCTAATTGTCCTGTTGAGAACCTCCAGTACAATGTGTAATAGGAGAGCACACACCTTTGTTTCGTTCTCAATCGTAGGGGGAAAATATGCAGTCTTTCAGCATTATGAATGACATTAACTTTGGGTTTTTTTGTACATGTCCTTTATCAAATGAAAAAGTATTCCTCTATTCCTAGTTTTCCCAGTATTTTCATTATAAAGGGGTGTTGGGTTTGGTCAAATGCCTTTTTCCTGTGTCTAAGATATGAGCATTTGTTTTTCTCTACTGTCTTCCATTAATATAGTGTACTACATTGTTAAATTTTTCTATGTTGAACTATCCTTGCATTCCTGAGATAAATCCCATTCAGACATGGCATGTAATCCTTTTTATATGTTGTTGGATTCAGTTTGCTGATGTTTTGCTGAGGGTTTTGCATCTTATTCATAAAAGATACTGGTCTCTAGTTTTCTATTCTTTGTCTGGTTTTTGGTATCAGGATAATACTGGTCTCAGAATAAATTGGGAATTGTTCCCTCCCCTTCTATGTTTGGAAGACATATATGTATATGTATATATACATATATGTGTGTGTTTGTGTGTGTGTGCATATATATATATATATATATAGATGTATGTACATTAACTTTCTTTTAAACATTCAGTAGAATCCACCAGAGAATCATCTGGTCTCAAGCTTTTCTTTGTTGAAAAAAATTTTAATTACTAATTCAATAACTGTATAAATTTATTTAGATTTTTCTTTTCTTCTTGAGTCAATTTGTGTGTTCCTAAGAATTTATCCATTTCATCTAGTTTAAACAATGTAATGTCCTACAAATGGTCCAATATAGAATATGAAAGTATTTTTTTATAATTTCATTTTTGTAAGGCAGGTAGTAATGTCTCCCTTTTTTATTAATTAAATTTCTTTTTTTATTTATTTATTTTTATCCATTATCATCATAATCTTGTTTATATTACGTTGAATTGCATATAACTTTACCGTGTATTACATTGCTTTTTCAAAAGGGAATGCCATGCATGTCAGTCAATGCTGAGGCATTAAAATCCCCACTTCATCATTCAATAAATTTTTATTGTTTTTCCCATTCATTATTATTATTATTCCAACTATTTTTTTTAACCAGTCAATCGCTATTTCTCATTTTGCTTGTAAAAAGACTACCCATCATGAAATACTTCTCAGACCAATCCAGCTGAGAATACTATACACGTCATCAACAGGTAATAAGCCATATCTGTGTCCCACTAATGTCATGCCTCTCTATTTGTTCTCTTGCTATCTGTCTCTATCATCTTCTCTTGACCACTCCCATTTCACACTGTCTTACTCTCTTTAAGTATTTTCACTGCTTTTATATCCTCTCTCTACCATAGAGTGCAGATAGTCGGTATATATTAAGTGGATACAGACAATATCTTTATTTCATAGCCTGGCTTACTTCACTCAGCAAAAGATCCTTCGTATCTGACCACTTTCTATAAAATGCCAGGGTCTTGTTATTTTTTATGGCTGAGTAGTATTCCATAGAGTATATATACCACACTTTTCCAACCCATTCATCGGTTTGTGGACATTTAGGTCGGTTCCATGTCTTGGCAATCATGAATAATGCTGCAATAAACATTGATATGCAAGCACTTTTCTGACT
The DNA here is from genome assembly GCF_000334495.1 of Tupaia belangeri chinensis. Lineage (NCBI taxonomy): Eukaryota > Metazoa > Chordata > Mammalia > Scandentia > Tupaiidae > Tupaia > Tupaia belangeri. Next base: position 1,540,840 of record NW_006204006.1, on the reverse strand, counting down.
GAGCATTCTCCTATCCTTTGGGTAGATACCCAGAAGTGGGATTGCTGGATCAAATGGTAGTTCTATTTGTAGTTCCTTGAGAAACCTCCATATTGTTCTCCACAGTGTCTGAACCAGTTTACATTCCCACCAACAGTGTAGGAGAGTTCCCTTTTCACCACATTGCCACCAACATTTATCATTTTTTATATTCTTAATCTTTGCCATTCTGACAGGGGTTAGGTGGTAT